>NW_028301554.1:3702500-3895000 GCF_042242905.1 Orbicella faveolata
TTCGTTTACTCAAATGGCAAGTTGGGGAAAGTTGCGCCATTAACGATTTTGTTTGGGTAACTGAACACTTGCTACATCACTTTATATAAAGGTTACAGGGTACCTGAGAAAACAACAAAATAGACTAAGTTAACGTTCATAATATCATGAACCAAGAGTTATGATCCGATAGGTTTGTGAGTCTTTGCTTAAACGCTGACCAGGAAGAAAAGAAAAGACAAAGACAATCGTAAAGTCAATTCCAACTCATTTAGGTAGTTCCTTGACCCCTGATGGTAAGTTCCGTTTATCAACGATAGAAGTTGAAGTTATAGCACGTTCAGGATAATGTCCGCGGACAGATATCCCAACATATTTTTTCGCGCCAAATGGAGGCTATTGTTTATTTATCTGGTTTTTGGCGCAGTTAACGATAAACAGGGTGAGTAATATCTCAAAATTTCGGCAAAATAGAATTTGCATACTCATGGTTGCAGTCAGGAAATTAACGGGGATGATAAAACATACGGCTTGTCGCCTTTCTTGTGCATTGAATTTGAACTTGTCGAATGACTAGACTGGAGTACGGATAGTTTTTATTCTTTCATGCCTAGCTACGAAATACGAGATCTAGCTGTTTTTGCAAACCAATTTTGTTGCGGTTTCAGTTGAGATACTTGTAAGACTTTGTCTAGCTGGTTGTTTGTCCAATGCTTCAGTATTTTCGTGGATATGCTCGTCGTTCGTCCAAAGGTGGACATTTTTAAATCGAATAAGCCAACTTTTGTGTCACTATTTTAGCCCCCTCGAGTCTTAATGAACATGATTTAACCCTTCTTATCACTCACATTTTTGTGGTAGTGGCTGATGAAGTTAGGCTGCGCCGAATATAAATGTTCTACCTTTTATAACGCTCTGAATACAGGAAATTATTTTATATTTTAAATCGGTTCTCTGAAGGGTTTTGAGTTTCTCTTTGCCTACTTCCTGTACTTTAATTTTTTCTTCTTCCTTCTCAGTACCTTTCTTCAACTACTTTGGACGAGACCGCCATTGAAAAAATTTGGCTGCCACAAAAACCACAAAACAGCACTGAATTTCACTCGTTAAATAAGCGGAAATCGAGCTGCGTCAAACCAAGGAGATGCGAATTTCTTAGTACGGGAAAATCGGTCTTTTTTGTCGAAACAATTATGAGGCGCAAACAGATCGGACTTAAATTCCTCAAAAGACTCTTTTAATCTCGAAATCTGTTATTGATATGATTAATTAGTAATTAGTGCTTGTGCCGTAAGTTTTAGATAATAATCATGTTCGTACACTACTTGCAAAGATTTCGGACGATTTTAATTTCGGACAAAAAAAGCGTCCGAAAATAAAACCGTCCGAAAGTTTTAAGCGTCCGTGTAATTCGCGTTTTGTAGGCGTAAATTTACTTTAGCTATGTTTCATCACAGTGTCCGAAATTGCTGACCGAAATTTGTCCAAAATGAGATAAAGTGTCCGAAAATTAATCGTCCGAAATTTCTACGTCCGAAGTTTTTTGCAAATAATGTAATCTCAAATCGGCCTCAGGCTGCGTGCTTGTCCGATTTTAAAATTAATTGCGCGATTACTCCCTGAATTGTTCTCCAGTAGGTCCAGTACTGGTTACTATTACTTACCATTTTGTAACGAACGCGTAGCGTTGCAACTCAGGGGAAGATGGTCGTTCGTCAGGTTTCCTACAAAAACAAACAATACGACTTACAGTAAGCACAATTTTCAAAGGTCGGACAACACTTATATTCACTTTCCAAATTTCTAATCACCGCTTCTGCTTCTGCATCGTAGTGATGTCACTTTAATAACACCGTTTGAATGACACCTGCCTTCGTCCTTTTGCAATGTTTGCAATGTTTTTTTCCATACATTCTTTAGCTACATAACCACTTGTTTAACTCTGCTATTAACAATTACCAACCACTTCAAGGCAGCCCCAATAAACGCTCTTGCATCTTGTGATACATTCAGAGGCACCAGAGTCATGATATCGATGGGCCCTGAAGCAATTTTAGACCTGGCTGCTTCTGTTTGAAAATAACTCAGAGAGGGTTTTCCGGTCAGCATTTCGATAACTGTACAACCGACACTCCTTTAAAAAAAAAACGCCACACATTTTGAAGTTAAAACATGAATTTTGCATACCTTGACGAATGTTACAGTTTCAAATTACTGGGAACTCACAAAATCAGCTTCGACCCATTGACTCATACCTTAAACTAACTTATATTGCCATCAAAATAGTAAATTAAAGTTTGCGATTGATACATCATGCGAGGTCACACCAAAACTACAACAATTACGTTCCCCAGGTCTGACAATGCTCATTTTCGGTCAGTGGTGACTGAACACAACTCTTGGTGTAGTTTGATTGTGTGTAAAGGTTCAAATTTAATGATCGTCTTTCAACATGAGTAAAGAGAGTAACCACTGTGATTAATGCAGCGGGGTTCAGCTTCTGATTTCGCTCAGAGTTCCACATTTGTAGTGCTAACTAAAAGAATAATGGTTTCTGGGAACGAGGCTGCAAGCTAAAATGGCTCCGAGCAAAACCTTACATGACGAGGAATGCACTAAACCTATCTTCTTTTCCCGTGTTTGTTTCTTCGTGGACAACCCAACGAATATCGAGAAAAGGAAAGGAAAAGCAGTGTTTGTCCTTTAAGCCTACCAGATATCCGCTTCCCGTCCATATCCTTGACCCCCGGATATCTCCGGTGCCATATAATACAAAGTACCCCGAGCAGATTTGAAATCTGTTTCACTTCCAATTTTCTGGAGAAAAAAGATTGCACGAAAAGTGGTTATTTTCCGAAAATAAGCGGCATGTATCACGTGGAATAGATACAATACTGGCGAGAGGTTTTCTAAGCTAACAAGGTTGAATACAACTCCTTCTCGTATTCAAATCTGCGTCTTTGCGCTCGGACGTTTTACGCCTATCAACTGAGTCCAGCTGGCAACAGCAACAACTCCGCTGGCATGGCCTATCAGCAGGAGGTAGCTATTCGGCTCTTAGTGGGACTTGTCAACACTGACCATAGTTAATGAGGGGAGACTCCAAATTGTTATGAAGCCGGGCAAACTTCAAGGGAGCTAACAAAAGTACCACCAGTTAATATGTTGAGAAGTTCCCGCCCGTGCATAATGTTTTGTTTTGCGCTCATACACTCTGCGTAAATATGTCTAAATTACGAAACTGCAAGGCTAGATGCTCAGACCAAAGTAAACTCCTATTGTGTTTTATGCCCGGTCAAGACGAAAAAAGCGAACAAAAAAACAGAACAAAGAACTTCGGGCTCCATATACATTATCCACTGTTAAATTTGGACCGACGAAGGCATATACAGTACACGAGTCTAATTACTACATACAGTTCACTATTTTTACCTGAATTGTTTTTGATAACCCAAAGTCAGCTAATTTCACATTCCCTTTGCCGTCTAAAAGAACATTTGATCCTACAAATAGCACATGCAGAAGTTCTGAAGTCCATAGCAAAAATAGCCTTCACTCAGGTAGAGCAATATTAAAGCACATAAGCAGCTAATAAGCTAAAACAGATAGGAAAAGGAAATGAACTGTTAGGGGTTACTAAATGTTTCAAGAAACTTCAGTGTTGCTTAATGTAGGAGTAACACAAATTTCTGAGCGTTTAGTTCTTTAATTGTAATTAACAAAGGAACTAAGTACTACTTCTACTTCTACATCTACTTTCAGAGCCAAAATTGCAAAAAAAATCTGTAAGACAAATTTGAGCTATTTTTGAAATAGGCAAAATTTCACATTCTCTTAGTTAACGAAAAAAACTGTCTTACAGATTTTTATTTTACTTTACGTTTACCTCCATAAACGTTGAGTCACAGTGAAATTCTAATCCCTGAAATTTTGAGGTAGGGTCAATAAAGTAGACTTTGAGAGAAACGTGCACCCACTAGTGCCCAGTCCATTCTTAAGCACTCGGTCGTTCATTTTGGCTATTTATTTACGTTTTAAGTGTTCAGACATAATATATGGTAAAACATTTCAACAAACAGTAATTAGAGGAAGGAGATACTTCTTGGAACATCTCTCAAAAGAGTTGAAAGTTGGGCGCTTATACTCCATCAAAACTGTAGTGAGTCACCTTAACTCTTGGAGCTATCAGGAGCCATAATCGGGGACACGCGCACCTGTGATTATGGGACAATTTATCTATTTTTAGAACGAATTGCGCCATCCTGACGACATATATCCGCACGAATCCACGCACACGTCGTGGGTTCTCGCGTGGATGTTGTCACGTTGCGTGATCAAATGGTCAGAGTTGCGAGATTCTCTTGCGAATTTTTCACGGCGATGGCAGGGAATAAGGCAGGGAATAAGAACCAGGGCGCTTATAAGCAGTTTTATGCTCCGAGCTAATGGAAAAGGTGAGCTTTCCATGGTCGAAAACAAGACTTCAATTTTGCGCTGTAAATGAATAATATCTTCTCGCGCTAGTTGTGCGCGTAAGCTCCTCCACAGTATCGAGTTAATTTGTGGGTTTTTCGAACAAAGCTTAATCATAACCAAAACCTGTTTTTGATAGTTTCTTATTGTTTCTGCTTGTTTAACGAGTTTGCAAATTTTTTAAAATGAAAGTCTGACGAGTGCACTTTCAAGTCCGAGTCGATGTTTTCAATTGTCAATAAATCTCGACAAATATTTCTTTGGTTATTTTCTGTGTGGAGATGCTGCAACAATTTTCACCAACGCCAAAAGGCTACTAGCATCATGTAACTTATGTTTCTTCAACGTAGTGAAATTTTACTCTGCGAAAATAAAATAGACAAGGAGTTTTGATAATTCAACCTACAAAATCGAAATCTTTATTCGAGTTGATCAAAGAAAGCGTCTTCGTAACTTTGCGGATTGTTTCCACCGTATTCACATATTTTCAGCTAGGCTTTTAATATGTTCTCAAACATATATCAACCTTAAACAAATTTAAAACCTAGAGATATTGTATGAGTTCGATGTACATTTTCACACAAATTAAAAGTGCGGAAATGCAATTTGTGATGTTTTATTGACTGTACAAAGCACGCATCGGCGGGCGCTCTTACTCATCGACAACTGAAGCAATTTATTGGATTTTTACAGAAACAAAACTGAGGAGTATCTACAGACGTAAACTTATTGGGCCTTGATGAAACATCAAGCGTTGCTTGCAATTCAGGCGAAACTGAAACTTGCATTTACTTTTTTTTTTTTTATTTTTTATTTTTTTTATTTTTTGGCCGCGACAGACTCTGGCGAAATCCTCGCAAGCGTTTGGCAAGTCTGGAGGGAAACTTTGAAGTCCTGAAACGCTGCTATATCTAAATATATCCAGCTAGTTTTATTATTATTATTATTATTATTATTATTATTATTATTATTATCATCATTATTATTGCTGTGTTATGAAAAGATGTTAAGACCCTGTTAATCTTCAACATATGTGAAATTTAGAGTGGAGTAATGCGGAGCTCTTGTAAAAGAAGCAGCGGAACACAACTTGGTCGGTGATGTATGAAGCGGGACATACCTCAATTCGACACTGTCTTACTTCACTCAAATTGGAACAGCGTTCGACGAAAATACTTAAACAAAATTCCAACAGACATAAACGTGTTGAGTTGCGGGTCACAAGCATCAAAAATTTCACGAATTTCGGACACCATTTCCCCCGCGCAACATCAGCAAAAATTCTAACAGCGGAACACAACTTGGTCGGTGATGTATAAAGCGGGACATATCTCAATTCGACACTGTCTTACTTCACTCAAATTGGAACAGCGTTCGACGAAAATACTTAAACAAAATTCCAACAGACATAAACGTGTTGAGTTGCGGGTCACAAGCATCAAAAATTTCACGAATTTCGGACATCATTTCCCCCGCGCAACATCAGCAAAAATTCTTGCAGCATGTATGCGCGTGTGCCGTATGCGATTGCGCAGTTTGTTCTGAAAACAGAAAATTTGTCCCATATGTACCAGAGATGGCGTGCGCTTACGGTCGCCGTCCCTGAACATGGCTCCTAGACCTATAAAAGGAAGAAAAAAAAGGAACTCTACACAGTAAACTCCTGTCATGAACTTACAATCGTGGACAAAAGTCCTCAGGACACTTGTGTAATTTAAGGAATTCTCTGTGTTTTACTACTGGAGTTGGAAAAAAGCGCTGCTTTCCTTTTGAAAACGCGTTACTATTCCCCCTCCCCACCCAATACAATGTTGAAAATCGGAAAAAATCGAAGGTAGTAGTTTTCAACATTGTATGGGGGGTTGGGAGCGGGGTTAGGCAGGTGAAGTAGTATTCGCGCCTGGCGTGCGCGCAAAAGCACCGAAAGTGCAAATTTGTCCCAAGACTTTTGTCCATGATTGTAGCTTTACGTTTTAAAATTATTGGTTCAGTGTCTGTTCGAAAATTCTACCCAAGTGTTTCACATCGGTATCCGCAAAATAGCATAAATACTGCGAACACACCCTTTATGTCTCTGTGTATTATAGCGGAGCTCCCGCGCGCCCAAGGCGCGCGAGCAGAGCCTCATTCCTTAGAAATTTTGGTAAACTTATCAAGCCGAGAAAATTTGGTTATGACGTCACCGTACGAGCGAGCGAGCGAGCGCCGTCCGTACAGACTCTGGGGGAGGGGGAGAGGAGCTTCGCGGCAACGCAAACTGGGGAACCGAGGAATGCCATCTTTTTATGGCGGGATTTTTAAAGAAGAGAAAACTCATTTCTATTTGTCATGTCAACAAATGATAGCGGAGGTTGATCTAACGTTTTTAAGATGGGGTTGCACTGAAGTATAAAACAGAAACAGAAAGCAAGAATTTACAGGCAAAGAAGTAGCGAAGAAGATCGTGAAAGAGAGCGGGCCAGCGCTGGGGAAGGAGGCGAAACAATACTGAACAATGCCGTGAATTATAGCGAGTCAAGGACTAGAGAAAGGGGAAGAAATAATACGGAACAAAGCCGTGAAGCAAAGCTAACGAGGACTATAGAAAGGAGACGAAATACCCGACGACTACAGAACTGCTCAAGTTAATTCGCGCGTCGAGATGCTGTGCAGCCGAGCAAGAAAAGTCACATGATTAAAATCAGGTGACGAACTTGAGAACTGTGTGTTTAGAGTAATTGCAAAACAGAAAACACAGCGGAAAAAAGTGGTTGATTCGTTGAGCTATCGAAAAGATTAGATCAGTTCGGTTCAGTCTTCACAACTTTTGCTGCAAGTTTCTCCCTGGAAGATTTACATTGGCCGCAGTGAGTCGCCAACTTGAGGTAAGTAACTTTTGTTGTGGCGTTTGCTATGGAAATTATGAAGTTGCCTCGGCGAGATAAGCTTATTTTCAATAGGAATCCTTTTTAAAGTCTTCCTTATTTGAAGCCATGCTGTGAGGCATTTTATAAATTACATAGTTTTAATCTCGCTCATAACAATAACGCGTGAGTGGCTTTGTCGAGGTTGTTGTAAGTTGCACATTGTAAACAAATCATGTTTCGTCTCGAGTTTCGTCGTCACGTTTAAAAAAAAAAAAACTGTATTTGTAAACACTGCCGGGCGAGTTTTGAAGTTTTCTCTGTGATAGTTGGCACAACCGCTTCCTAGCTAGACTACAAAAATTTCTTAAACCATGATAGGTATACAAACCATTTTAAGCCGAAGCGAACAGGATTTGCTAAATTTACTTTTGACGTTCCTATGTGAATATTTACATCTTGTGACTACAAAGTATTTCCTCGTTTTGTTAGTTCAACTTATTCGGTTTGGCGAAATGCTTGGGGGGGGGGGGGGGGGGGGAATTTCCAGGTTAATTTGGTTGAAGACTGTTAAAGCTACCGCCGATAAAATGACTGCAAAGCTAAATTAAGCCGTCCGCAAAAATACACACTGTGATATTCAAATCTATGCTTAAGCGTGAATAATTGTTAAACTTTAACACTGCAAGCTGAAACGAATTTTCTTCATCCTTTCTTTTATTCGGTCATCCTTCATTGAGAAGGGATTTGCTGTTTGATACTCAGCTGTAATGATATGCATATTGTGTTTATCATGTAGATTTCCTCGTTTTATTTTGTTGTTGTCCAGTTAGTTCGGTTTGGTGAAATGCTTGTAGTCGAAATGTCAAGTAGACAATTATACATGTAAACCCTGTCGGCGAATAAAACTCTACTTCGATTGTGATTTGCTATTTCATTTTATTAGTGCCACTGCTTTTGGTTGGGAGTACCGTCATGGCCCCTATTTTCCTAATGAGATATTATTCCCCAGTGTGGTATTTACACTTATGGAAATGTTCCATAAAAGTGAGATAGTACTGATTAAAAAAAAATGCTAAGAGCTTTACTCGGTAATGAAGAGTGAAAATGACATTTACATACTTAGATAAATTTAGGGCGTACAAGTTCTAATGCCCTGACCATTTCTTGGTAATAGACATAACTTTTACATATATACATTCAAAATTTAGTTGGTGAGAGTGCATTCCTCGCTCCACTGACCCTCTCTCTCTACTCCCTTCCTCACACTAATTTTTTGATTGACTAACTTATTAACTGAATGTCACTGACTGTTTTCTTTGTTGTGCTTTACTTTTTTGCTCATCGAAGAAAGTTTCAGTTTCTTCGTGGCTGTTTCCTTTGTCCTGTCCAGTACCAATTCGTTTGTGATATAACTTTGTGAATTCTCTATTCTCATAAAATTTTATCTCATCAGGGTAATAGAATGCACTCTCAGAGTGTTTAATCATCGTTTTCAGTCGATACAATTTTCAGGAAAAAAGCAGTGGTTTTCTTAATTTCCTTTTGCTTTGCTTTAGGACCTTTTAGCAGGCGGGTAATTGGCCCATAGGCATTACCGGAGAATAATTTTGAAGTAAAGAATTAGATTCATTTCAGTGTTAAGTATTTTTAAATTATTAGACACAATTTTGACAGAGCTGTTTCAACAGTTTCAGTTAAATTGTTTTCCAGTTAAACAGCACTACATGTAGCAGTGTTATAATGAGTGTGAACTTTATGGAGGGTTTTAAAGGTTTATTATTATTTTTTAAGATAACAGAAGACAACAAAATATACATGTGTATACAGTATAACCTGATGTTGGTGTTGGTTGTGAATTGCAATTCATATTAGTCATCTTATTACAGGTGAGGGGAAAAAGTTCAGAAAGTTCAGAACATCTCTTCCACCAGCACACCTACATTCTACAGGTGCAATCATTGAGTTGTTATATATATATATATATATATATATATATATATATATATATATATATATATATATATATATATATATACACACACACAGAGAAATGTAAAGTTATGAACTTAACATTAAAATCTGACATTTGGATGCCTCCTTTGCTAAAGTTAGTCACCATTTAATTGTTTTCACTCCCTGTGAATTCATAGAGAATTACCACCTAATGTAGAAGTCCTGTCTTCATTAGTGAGGGAAAATGACACTGCAAAAAGTTACAAAAAAAGTTACAATGAAATTAAAAAGAATTGTGAATGTCGATAATGACTTGGTGTACACTGTACATCATGTAAAGGTATGTGGTGAGTGCCAAAGGCATAACATTTCATGCATTTGCCTTTTCAGGACAAATTATATAACAGTGACATTTTAAAAGATGTGATCAGAAAAATAATGAGTATTGTCCAGGCAGTACCAGTTTATGGACGGCACATGCAGACAGTAAGAGGTGCTGTAAGCATTACCAGGTAATTAAGTTGGTTTTATGCTTATGACTTCTTGTACTTGGATTTTGTGCCATTTCGTCACAAGAATAGGTAATGAAAGATGCATAAGTTGATGCAATTTATTTTCAAAGGCAAACTTAAAAGTCTGCCTATGGTGGATACCAGTTGTGTGTAAAGTGAATGTAAAGCAAACACACTGTTAAAGATGTACGTGCATGTTGATATTGAATAATCTGAAATTTCAGCGAGTTTGAAAATATATTATATCTATGACAGTTCTGAGGTGAGGGCTGTTACATGTACATGTAAATAGCTCATGCTCGATTTTTTACTTGTTATGATTTAGCTGCCAATATGTTCTGTAAATTAATTTTAATAGTCATCTGTTAGTGTGCAACGATAGAGATAGAGATATCTAACCAAATAATGTACGGTGTAAATTAATTAACCAAATTATGCTGTTTTCAGTTGACCATTACGCTACTACACGTACATTGTAATGTGATGTTGAAGCGCACAAATTTACAAACATGCCCAGTGTCAACTTGTCAAATGTATGAACTGGCCAGCCAGTCTAGATTACAAAACTTTCTGAAAGTTGGTCTTACCAGGTAAGATATATCTTAAAGCATATTTTGTAATTAATGATTTCTCAGACATTGTTTTCTTCAAGAAAATATTCATACCCCACATGGAGGTTTTTTTTCTTTAAGAGCTCCCTGCTCCTGTTACTTTAGAATTTCTAATAACTGGCCATGAATGGGTGTTGGGTGTGAATATCTTCTGTAACTGCACACTCAGATTAAGTCAGCAAGAACATCAGTATTTATCGTGACAAAGTCTGATTTTCAGTTATATGTACAACCAAACAGCCTGGATGGCCCTTCGATTGGGACTTTACACATTGTTGTACTGCAATGTTCCAGTTTCTTGTTTAAAGCAAATTGCATGTGCGCTCAAAAGCAAGTCGCCAAGTTCATAACAGTTATATATGTTTGCTTTGCATCTCAGGACAGAACTGCCACTGTAAAAGTTTTGGTACCATCCCCCTAGCATTTGATTCACTACTGTAGACACTCCGTAAACAACTAGCAATGAAGTACACTGTATATCAATGAAAGGAATGTCATATGTTGGTTACGAATTATAATTGATATGTCTTTGTATGTTCAGTGGTGTTCAAGTAGCAGCAAAATACAGTATGATTACATCCCTGTTCCTGTCAGTCAATACACGAACAGTGTACACATGGACAGCCTGGATTAAAACATCAAAGATTTTCAAAGCAACCATGGCCAGGTGAGATATTTCTAAAGAAATATAAATTCAAGGTCCTTATGACTGCTTACAGGGATTGATTTTTATTGTAAACAATATCTTACTGAGTGTATTTTTCTTGTGTACTAATTGTTGTAGAACACAGAGACCACTGTCATGACAGAGATATTAATGTGTGAAAAGTTCCATTAAAAAATGCACTGGGAGCAAATTAAATCATCATAGATGCAGCTTCTGAGAGATCCCCAATATTAATGGAACATACATTGTACATACATGTAAAAGAGTTCAATAACTTATTCCTTAAGATTGTAATGCTTTGTTTGGTCTCTCTATATTCACAGACAACTTGATGCCTTAATAATTTCTGCACTAAGTTCATTGAACAAACTGACTTGGAAGTTGGGTTCTGCAAGCCATACTGTGTGTAGTAATATCATACAGCTGTAGCTGCAACATTGTGACAGATAAACTGTATTACATTATTAAGAAACACCTATGATAATGGTAATGATAAATGTATTAACTAATTATTTATAGTGTGTGTTAAATTAATCAGTTTTTCTTAGAGATCATTTACTCATCATGTCATGGTTTATTTAAATAATTGCTTTTTTGGCTTAAAAATGATATTTATTGTGCGTGGTTTATGTTGCTCTTAAATCAATTTTGTGATAACCTGCATTAGGCATGGCATAAATTAATATTTTGCCAACACGAAATGGAGAACTGAGTCTTAAACAAAGTTGCAGGATTAGTATTTTTTTGTAGAAAGAAAGAGTTGAGAAATTTGTGACATTCTACCGACAGCCTTGCCATTTGCAATGTCCAATAAGGTTAATTTGTTCCCTAGTGTTGTACAAGTAGTGTTCTCTAATTTATAAATTATTTCAATCTGTTGTTTAAATGATTGCCTTATAACCCCATGTCCAGCTTTGGTGCATGCAGGATACTATTGATGTATTGTTTATTCATTTTGCTGTAAATGATCTTTAATTGATGTGTCAATCAAAACATATCTTTGATATGCTGGCTTTTTCTGACAAATGTACCTATGCCTCATAATCTTTGAGTGTGTTTGGTTGTGTAGTGCAGACAAAATACACGTACATAATATAACTTACTTATAGCTTACTTATAATTCTTGGTATAATTTAATCATAGCAAAATTAATTAATGGAACCCAATAACAGCTCCTGTAGTCCACAATCTCAGTCGAGAAAAAGAACAAATCACATCGGAATTGAATAATAAAATTATTATCAGAAGCCAATGCAAGTATTCATGATCAGCAACAAAATATCATATTTATCGTTCATGCCAGAGTGATTTTGCTTATACTTGTACTTTGAGAGATGGTGCAAACCCTTTCAGCAGGAGGAGACTCCATACAAAAATGAGGATAGCTAACTATCTTTGGGGATCAAGTTAGAAAACAAAACTTTTTAACTTTTTACATGTGTATACTACTTTGGTATTTTTGTGAGATTTCATGTGGTAGAAATTTGGGGACTGAGTATATTGTAACCACTGCATTTCAGTCATACCCCACAACAACAAAAAAATGTGTAAACTTCTATTGTGCGGGAGTCCCCATGTTAACTACGAAAGAATATAATGATTAATGACAATGTCTTGTCTTTCTCAATAAGAAAGAACAGGAAATGCCACCAAAAAGCACAGAAGACAGTTATGTTATGTGATTAACATTTTTGGTGGCTCCCCTGAAATGCTTGAAATCATGGCTCTATTTTCATCATCACACCATCTTACACCTCGATCTGCTGATGTAGTCCTAGTTCGGGCTGAAACTATAAAATCGCTCGCAGTTTACTTCACACACATGTACATGTTGGATTATTTTCATTAGTAACAACATTCCAAAAAATAACTGACGAGCTCCGCTTTTAGGCTTGGCTAAATCTATATATTCGAACACTTCGAGTCATTCACGAGTATTAAATTTGAATACGGAAAAACAGGCCGGATTCGTCTAGAATCTTCCAGGTGTATTTCGAGTCAGTCGTAATCGAATACGTCAGAACATTGTGGCATACGCGGCGTGCGCCGATCCGTATTCGAGCGAATTCGGGCCCGAATATTTGGCTTTTCGCGCAGTGGCGAACCTTCAAAACCAGGCACTCGCGACAAAACGATCCTTAAAACAGCGAAATTCAAGCTGAGATATAACTTTGTAATCTATTACAAAACGTTATAGCAAGTCAGAATGCTGTCGCGGGTGACACATGTACGAAACTCAAGGCTTTTCATTGCATTGCTGATTTCCGTCGTTTTCGCCGTGTCAGTCATCATTTCCTTTTTGCAGAAAAGCGACTTGTGTCATCGCGGCATTTCACCTGGTACACCGCAAGATGCTCCACAGAACGTTGCCCTCGCCATCAACAAACAGTCGTTTAGCCCGGCGGCTGTAAAGGAAGTTGCGCTCACCATCAAGAAAGAGTCATTTAGCCCGGCTGCAAAAGTTCCATTCTCAACAGCTAAAGAAGTCACTCTTCCACACCGAACCTATTTAACATCCCGTACGCGATGCGCCCAAACATTATTCCTTCTGATTTTGGTTGCAACTGCTTCAGACAATATTGATAGAAGGAAAGTTATTCGGAAAACATGGGCAAGCGATCCATCAATGAACATAAGATGGAAAACAATGTTTCTTGTCGGTCAAGCGAAAGACAGTACACAGGATGAATATTTAAAAGCTGAGAACTTGATGTACAATGACTTAGCACGAGGAGCACAGAGAGACACTTATCAAAATCTAACACTGAAGACACAAATGGGTCTGGAATGGGCGGCAAAATATTGCGACTTTCAGTTTGTAATGAAAACATACGACGATGTCTTTGTCAATCCTTACAGACTAATGGACTATCTAGGAAACCCCGACACACCTAAAACTGAGCTGTATCGCGGATACGTGAGGTACAATGGGAAACCTCACCGTAAGGGAAAGTATGCAGTGTCCGTGGAAGAGTACAATAAAACCAGATATCCTGACGTTTGTGGCGGCGTAGGCTACGTGCTATCGTCAGACCTTGTCCTGAAAATGGTGCAAATGTTTGATGCCAAGAAACCTTTGAAGCTTGAAGACGTGTACATAGGTACATTAGTGGAAAGGCTGGGAGTGACAGATGTGCGACACCATCAAGGATTTCGTCCTTTGCAGTTTGGGCCATGCAAATATTTCTCGGATACTATTGCTTATCATCAAGCCTCGATAAATTGCATCGAGAAATTGTTTAATCAAACGATGAAAGAAAGACTGGAAGATGAAATTAAAAAATCCAATCTGACGACGATGTCTTTGTCAATCCTTACAGACTAATGGACTATCTAGGAAACCCAGACACACCTAAAACTGAGCTGTATCTCGGATACGTGAGGTACAATGGGAAACCTCACCGTGAGGGAAAGTATGCAGTGTACGTGGAAGAGTACAATAAAACCAGATATCCTGACTTTTGTGGCGGCGTAGGCTACGTGCTATCGTCAGACCTTGTCCCGAAAATGGTGCAAATGTTTGATGCCAAGAAACCTTTGAAGCTTGAAGACGTGTACATAGGTACATTAGTGGAAAGGCTGGGAGTGACAGATGTGCGACACCATCAAGGATTTCGTCCTTTGCAGTTTGGGCCATGCAAATATTTCTCGGATACTATTGCTTATCATCAAGCCTCGATAAATTGCATCGAGAAATTGTTTAATCAAACGATGAAAGAAAGACTGGAAGATGAAATTAAAAAATCCAATCTGACGACGATGTCTTTGTCAATCCTTACAGACTAATGGACTATCTAGGAAACCCAGACACACCTAAAACTGAGCTGTATCTCGGATACGTGAGGTACAATGGGAAACCTCACCGTGAGGGAAAGTATGCAGTGTACGTGGAAGAGTACAATAAAACCAGATATCCTGACTTTTGTGGCGGCGTAGGCTGCGTGCTATTGTCAGACCTTGTCCCGAAAATGGTGGAAATGTTTGATGCCAAGAAACCTTTGAAGCTTGAAGACGTGTACATAGGTACATTAGTGGAAAGGCTGGGAGTGACAGATGTGCGACACCATCAAGGATTTCGTCCTTTGCAGTTTGGGCCATGCAAATATTTCTCGGATACTATTGCTTATCATCAAGCCTCGATAAATTGCATCGAGAAATTGTTTAATCAAGCGATGAAAGAAAGACTGGATGATGAAATTCAAAAATCCAATCTGACGACGATGTCTTTGTCAATCCTTACAGACTAATGGACTATCTAGGAAACCCAGACACACCTAAAACTGAGCTGTATCTCGGATACGTGAGGTACAATGGGAAACCTCACCGTGAGGGAAAGTATGCAGTGTCCGTGGAAGAGTACAATAAAACCAGATATCCTGACGTTTGTGGCGGCGTAGGCTACGTGCTATCGTCAGACCTTGTCCCGAAAATGGTGCAAAGGTTTGATGCCAAGAAACCTTTGAAGCTTGAAGACGTGTACATAGGTACATTAGTGGAAAGGCTGGGAGTGACAGATGTGCGACACCATCAAGGATTTCGTCCTTTGTAGTTTGGGCCATGTAAATATTTCTCGGATACTATTGCTTATCATCAAGCCTCGATAAATTGCATCGAGAAATTGTTTAATCAAGCGATGAAAGAAAGACTGGAAGATGAAATTAAAAAATCCAAGAGTATGAAAACTGAGGAAAACAAACAACTATATAGTAATACCTCCGGTCAACTATGAATACCGGCAGTCAGAGACGCTTAATCACCCGAATTTCAGCTCCTAGTATCTTCTCAATTCGGCCTGGTCGGCGAATTTGATGGAAAACCTCGTATTTGGGTGAAGCAAACGGAAAATAATTGGTGGCAGACTTTGACACAACGCTCTCAAACATGGTTAACAAAGTGTGGCATCAAACTGAGGCCTTAAACCCTTAGTCTCGTTTAAAACTCGATCACTTCAGCAGCTAATGTTTGCCTCTCTCATTTTGTTTACTTTCTGATTCAGTATGTAAGTCGATTTATGTTCGAAGGAAGCAATTATACTTTCCCCCTGCGGCAGAAATGGGCTTCAAATGCGCTTATAATCAAAACGCCCGACAAATTGCCCGTCAGGTTGTTGTATGCCTAAACGAACAAGAAAAGACAAGTACTGAACCAAAATCTGTAGTGGTCCCTTTTATTTCACTAGTCAGTCTCTATATATTTTATATATAAACAAGGTGATTTGTATATCTGTTTTCAGAGTGCTCAGTAGTAAACTAGAGCGTGATTATAACAGATGACGAACTGAGCAACTGTAGATCTGACTTGACATTTTATTACTACTTAGTTTCGTAGTACACAGCTTGTGTGCAGCACTCATGAAATAAAATTGCCAAATGCGAATTTACATCATTACACTGATTTGAAATACACATGCAACCGTTGGAAATATGATAGCTACAATAAGTGAACGCTTTTACAAAAAACAGGAAAATTGGAAATTATAGATAAACACTGTTACTATTGTGTAACAACAGAAGCTTTAAAAGTTAAAATTTAGCATTTTTCCGGAAGAATTTGTTTGCATGTCTACATGAAGTTATCAGTTCATTCCATTTATTCAGAGAGGCTAACTCAGGTTTACAAAGGGACTTCTCCCAGAGGCATAGGTTACATTGATTTGAAGTGGGGTTATATGGGGCAGCTTGCTTTAAAATCTTTCAAGTGACTTTGAACTTTGATTTATTGTCAAAGTCACTTGGAGGCTGCCCCATGTAGGCCCGCTTCAAATCGATGTAACCTACGCCTCTGGGAGAAGTACTTTATTATTTGTAAACCTGAGTTAGCCTCTCTGAACAAACAGAATGAACTGATTAGATAACTTCATGTAGACATGCAAACAAATTCCTCCTGAAAAATGTTAAATGTTAAATTTTAAATTTTAAATCTTCTCTTGTATTTCAATAATAACAGAGTTTATTCCTAATTTCCAGCTTTCCTTTGTTTTGTAAAAGCATTCGCTTATTGTAGCTATCACATTTCTAATGGTCGCTTGTGTATTTCAAATCAGTGTAATGATGTAAATTCCCATTTGGCAATTTTTATCTGATGAGTACTGCACACAAGTTGTGTAGTACAAAACTAAATAGTAATAAAATGTCAAGTCAAATCTACATTTGATCAGTTCGTCATCTGTTATTTTATATATACATTATATTAAGGTACATGTAAACCCTGTTTCATTGATGACCACTACAAATTTCAAGACAATTTGCTATAGTAATGTCAAACTACAGTGAAACTTTGATATCATGAAGTGCCAAGGAATTGGCAAAGTATGTTCACTATAACAGGGTTTTGTATCAAGGTTCTTTTCTGTATAGTCTACTATTACTGGGGCCATGAAAATCATTCGTTATACTGAGGACCTCGTTATATAGAGGCTCGTTAAATCGAGGTTCCACTGTACTAACCATATTCCTTCCAAAGGTAAATATTGAAAATTGAGTTTTATTACTCATTTAGGTTATTAGCCTTAGGAGGAATTTGTTTGCATGTCTACATGAAGTTATCTAATCAGTTCATTCTGTTTGTTCAAAGTGACTGTTAGCCACTCATTTCAGGTTAAGAGCTGAAAGTTCAGAACAATATTGAATTTGATACTCAAATTTTGATTGGATTAATTAATGCATAAAAAGTTTGCACCATATCTAGCAAAAAATGAAAGGCTTCTAGAGCTTGCCTACCTTTGTCAGTGCAAAATGAAACATAATCTGTAACCTTGAACATTGTTGCTTGAATCGCTTTTAATGTTTTTAAGCCCACAAACTCTGGCCCTCACATCCTTTCATACTTTGTTTGCACTGTAAACTTGATTAATGTGCAACACAACTCTCTCTTCTCTCAAAGGCATCTTAAGTATGTTTTTACATGCACTAGAAACCCAGGTGCTTACAGTGTAGCTTTCCAAATGTGACTGTAAAACTTTTTGGTCATCAATCCTGTCAACACTTAGTGTTGATCTCAGGTCTTGGTTTGAATTTTCAGCTCTTTGTCTTGAGGTTACCCTATATCTTTCAGAGTGTCTTGCACCCACGCCATTTAGCATGTCTAATTAAAGCCAATAAAGGTGGCTATCAATCCACACGTACATGTATACCAAGAATTTGGAAATCAAATGAATTATCAAATTTTTCAGGGTTTCTCTGTGCGAGCATCCAAATCACTTTTTGAAAGCTAAGTCAAAGTGAGTCTGCCTCAAATTTTGGACAGTAGCTAGTTTATCATCCATGTCTGTTAATTTTTATTTTTGAAATATTTTTTCTCTGAGAGTGATTTTTGAATGATCGCTCCACCATTCTTTAATCCTGTTTTGGAAATGTTATGTAACTTTTTACTGCGATTGAATATGGCAACACACAGGCAATATTTTTAGTGTTTTGTGTCCAGAAACTGAGAAACAAATTAAATTAACAAGGAACAAAGTTCACTTTGACTTGTACATGTAGCTTTCAAAATGAGATAATAATAATAATAATGATTTGAATGCCAGCACTAAAATGTCTAGAAAAATTTGGCAATTCATTTTATTTGAAAGTCCTTGGTATAGTTTGATAGCCAGCTCTATAAGTTTTAATTTGATATGGGGTTTACATACAATGTCTACAGATTAAATCGGATGCACTACATCCCTTTTGTGTGAGACACCTCTAAAGGTATATGGTAATGTTAAGAGGGTTCCAATTGTTGAACCAAATAATAATGATGTTAGAGTGGTTTTCAATTGTGTCGTAAAACCAAAACCAAAACCAGAACGAATTACTTACCGATTAGACTTCTCAGCTAATCTCGAACTGCAGTAAAACCAAAAGCAAAACCAAAGTAATTGTCTAATTACTTTCGACACTCAACTGAAAACCGCTCTAAATATGCAAAGCAGCAATTCATTAATTCATCCCTAATTCTCTTTCGTAACATAGCAGCATCTAGTTCTAAAGTTTGCATACAAAATGTAAGTGTTTTTTTAGACTGCTTCTCAGATGGTTCCGAACTTCTGCTTTTTCATAATATAGCAGCATCTAGTTAGAAAGTTGCATGCAAAATGTTATAGAAGTGGTTTTTTAGACTTTGCATCTCAAATGCTTCATTATGCCTTTTCATAACACAGCAGCATCTAGTTATAAAGTTTGCAAAAAAAAATGTTGTAGTGTTTTTTAAAGACTTCATAACAAAGCAGCATCTAGATATGAAGTAAATGGATACAAAATGTTATAGTATTTTTTTAGGTTTTACTTCTCAGATGGTTCCTTATACGTTTTCATAACATAGAGTCTTGGCAATGTAAATTCTTCCATAGTTTGATGAAAATAAACATACACGAACAAGTAACATAAGTTTTATTATTTCAGTATTAATAAAGTATTATTTGAAATGAAATGAAGATGTCATAACGGCAGTTGTTTCCTTTTTGTTGGGATAACATGCATATTGTCCTGGTAATTTCTTTCTTTTGGGTGGGTTTTGTTAGGAATCCAAAGGAATTTAAAAGTGTGTGACACTCGGCAGTTTGAACACAGTTTGGGGGATATACAAGCTTTGGTATGGGTCCTCAGTACTTCACGTTGGCGTCGGTATTCAATCACGAATACGTTTCATACTTTACATGAGTCTCGTGTTCCAGTCGAACACCACAGAGCACTTGAAGTGTGTCGTTTAGAATACCTTAAAACCTCACGTATGCCTCAGTATTCAAACATGAACACGTTTCATACTTCGCATGAGTCTCGTGTTCCAGTCGAACACCACAGAACACTTGAAGTGTGTCGTTTAGAATACCTTAAAACCTCACGTATGCCTCAGTATTCAAACATGAACACGTTTCATACTTCGCATGAGTCTCATGTTCCAGTCGAACACCACAGAACACTTGAAGCAAGGGGGATGAAAGGACTTCCCATGATGCTTTGGTGTAATCTGATCGTTTTCCATGATGACCACGTCGACAAATCGGATGTTTGGAGCGTAAAAAAGCGTTGGTTTCGTGTCCAATTTTTGACTTTGTTTCGACCTCTCGGTGAGTATTTTTGTTTTCCATGTGTTCTTTACGTTTTCAATTACTGCTTCAACCCAGGGGGGGGGGGGGGGGATGAAAGGACTTCCCATGATGCTTTGGTGTAATCTGATAGTTTTCATGATGACCACGTCGACAAATCGGATGTTTGGAGCGTAAAAAAGCGTTGGTTTCGTGTCCAATTTTTGACTTTGTTTCGACCTCTCGGTGAGTATTTTTGTTTTCCACGTGTTCTTTACGTTTTCAATTACTGCTTCAACCGGTCTTGATCAATAATCATTGTTTATATTCTTTCATTCAGGGCTATGTTTTTGTGCAACATGCCGTGACGAGGTCATTGTTGTTCCAATGTAAGCGGAACAAAGGTCAGAACACACCAGCTTTTACGTTACGTTTGTGAATACATTTGAGCAATGAAGCTTAAAATTGTTAGTATAAAGTTCAGTAAGCAATATGTGCTTAAATGTATTCTAATGTACTCAGGTTTAATCATAGTAATAAACGGTCAAAATTTACGTAAATATGGCGCCAAGCGGCCATTGCGCTGTCTTCTCCTGTTGCAGTTTTCGAGGAAATAATTGTTATAAATCGTTGAATGGCGCAATGTTTGGGCCATTTCGTCCATTTTATTACTTTTCTCGATTGGAAATAAGTTTAGCTTTGTTATTTGAAGATGACTGGTTTGCCTGTGAGGTTTTTTACGAAAGGAAATCTTTCTTTTCGGCCCTCTTATCAACAGAGTCTATTAATATGGATCGGAAGAGGTTACATGTAGAAACGGGGAACACACCAAACAAGCCGCTGAGAAAAAGACGGACTCCAACTGGTTCTTCAAGAAAGTCTCTTTTCGGCAGTTCTCCGTCAGGAAAGCCGGTTAGTAAAATGATTTTTTGGTTAATTTTACAATTTGAGATTTAACCTATCAGTGAAGCATTTTCCCTCCAGAGAATCATCTGGTCAGAAGGTTTTGTCACATTGTTTATTCGTGCAGTTTTTCTCTTCCCAGATTTCCTTATTCTTTAGTCTTAATCTTTAAATTTTAACATTTTTTAAATTTTTTGGGGTGTATATTTTAAGCTTTTTTATTTTGCAGAATTGAAGATTTCGAAGCATTAAATTTTTGTATATTACATCATTGAGAATAATATTAATTCTGTTTAAACAAAGGTACCACAACCAAGATTAGTCACAAGACTTAAAGGAGTTAATACTTCGCCAAAAGTTTTAAAATTTAACTCGAAGAAGCAAAGGATTGTTTGGCAGAGGAAAGAGGATGTGGCACTTGTACAGTTTGTTGCCTTACACAAAGACTTGCAGCCAACAAAAAGTGAATGGCCTTCGCTAAATCCGAAGTCAAAATACTGGAAAGATGCTGCTGAGTACATCAAACAGACAGCTGGAACAAAGTTTCTCAGAGAGGGTTGGTGCATCCTTTAATCTAGCACAAATTTATAGTATGCTGACAAGAGGAGGTCCACTTAAGAAATAAAGGTTGAATACCCATAACTTCCATACCTCAAGTTTGATACTGAAATATCGAACGTTTTCCTTTTGGGATAATTTGCGGAGTTTTATGTCTGATATCACTTAGTTGTCTTGCCTTTGGAATGTTGTTACAAGACACTAAATGCAATCACTCATTAGTGACTAAAAATAATGTCTTTTAAATTGGTAGTCGCACATAAAAAATAATTTATTTAGTTCACTTCACTTTGCGTGTCACTGATTTTTTGGTCAGTGAATGACAATTATTATGTATTCCATGTTTGTTGAGGTGCTAATTGTTACCCTTCATATTTTTTAGGATCATCAATCCGCCAACGAGTGGTGGTATACATGAAAGGCCATTATAAAAGTGTTGATGAGGCAGAAGACGAATATGGATTATCTGTGGATTCCTACCTAGGGGAGCAAAATGTCCTTAATGAAGAAGAAAAAGAGCTGCAAAGCTCTTCTGATGTGTTAAATGCCATTGATCACCTTGGACGGTCACAACTGGTCGACATGATTTTCAAGGCTTTCAGTAGAGTGATTGATAAAAATAATTTGCTTTTAACACTGTTAACACAGATTTCTTTCCGAGAACACCTCAAAGATTTGATTGTTGCTCTACATCCCCACGTGCATGAACAAGATCAAAGAATGCTGCTCAACAAATGGTTTCTTCAGCAAGCTACAGAGGTGGGAATTGACAGCAATCCGGCAGATTTTGCAACCCTGTCCTTGGAAGCAATGCTAATGCTTCAAAGAAATGACAAGCCCAATTTGGTTTACAAGTGGTGCAGCTGCCTCTACAATGATGAAGGCAAGCCGAGTTTGGATTTAAACCGAATGCCCCTTGGGATGCTGCAGTACATCATAGAGTTCTTCAGCTGTACACATGTTGCCCAGGTTTGTACAATAATCTGTATGAATGGTTGTTGAAAAGGTCATGGTAAATTAGGGTAGTGAAGGTGTAAATCGTCATGCCTGGATCAGGTTATCATAATGGTAACTCATCAAGTCTCCCTGTCTGTGGAAGTGTTTGTTTCTATGTAGTAACTAATGGCTTATGTGAAAATATCTTGAATATAATGTAGTTGCATGGCAAAGCTGTTGTTACATTTATTCAGTATATAGCTACACAGATGCTCTTGCACAACAATCAGAGCACCTCTCTTGTTTTTATTTCTGAGAATAAGGTTATTTAAATATATCTTTTAGATAAGAGAACCCCCCGACTATAAGATGTGGCAGGACACCTTGGATGCTGAGTTCGGTGGGGGCAAATTTAAGCGCCTCTTTCGTGGGCCTATGTGGGGTGGTTGTGATAGGAAAGACATAGGCAACCCAAGAAAGGTAATTAAAAGTTATTCATTGACGTTCAAGTTTACTTAGAAAATGTGTTTAATCAGGAGAAAAGTAATATTGTACACAGTTCTCAGTGGACAGTTATGTTGGGACTACATATAAATAGGCCTCACTGAAAAAGGTGTGTAGCTCTCAACACGAGGTTAGTAAGTCCCAGTTTTATATTACATTACTCATTAGAAATGACCCTTGTATCCTTTCATAGGAAATAGATACAAGTTAATTTTTAATACAGAGATAATAATACTTCTTATTTCAGGCAAGGGTAAATGTTCCCTGTGTAAGTACTCAAACTCAGAATAAAAGTATGCAGAAGTCACCATTTAGCACCAAGCCGGAAATCCAGGTAAGAAGAAAATCTAAAATTATTCATTCAAAATGTCTTAGTTATTCGGTTTGTGGATGCAAACTCTATTTTGAATGAAAATTGAAATAACCTGTCTGTATAAATTTAATCTTAGCAAGAAACTTCAAACTTACATTTCAAATAAAATTATAGAGGAATGCTATTTGGAAAATAGATGAACAATCAAACACCAGTTGTACAAATTCATAAAAAGGAATACCAGTCAATTTGTGATTGTGTTGTGTTATGGACATTTTTGTTTCGATTTTCTCCAGAGTAGTTTTTGTAAAATTGTAAATGTATGAGTAAATAAGTAAAGTTGTTGTTGTTTGCGTAACAAGTAAGCACCTCTTTAGTTTGGTTCATGTTGTGTTTTGGTTTTCAGATAGAAGCAGTAAAAGAATTAGTGAAATGCAACCCCAAGGGTCGGTTTTGGATAAAGGCTGATGGGACTGATGTGAAAGCAGCCTTACAGGAGTCATTGCGAAGAGAGTGGAATGGTGACGTGGATTTGCTGGATGGTAAGCTGCAAGATATACGGAGGGAGTATGAAGCAAGAATATCCAGCTGTGAAACAATAACTAAATACAATAACATCAGCAGGGAAGATTTAGTTATTGCATTTGCAGCACCGATTACTGCCTTAGAGGAAGACATTGCATTTCTTGATGATGGTCTTCAAAAAGCAGAGTCTTTTCGTTCAAAGTTCAACAACCCCAGCACCACAGTTGAGACTCTGAAAAGCCTTAATTGGGACATTGTAAAATTTCAGACACTGTTGGAACAGGCAACCTTCTTCAAGGAGCAAATCAGTACTTTCATTGCTGACTTGAATTCTTCACAATCACAAGCACCAGTAGCACCTAACTGGAGACTGTGGCTGAAACAATCCCCTGGCTACTTGCAATTCTTGCGAAACCTCTTCAAGAAAAAGCGGATTTGCGCAACACACATTCTTGTTTTCATGGTGGCTGACGAGCAGCGCATCTGCAAACCTTACGCCATTCCCATCCAGTATGTGCCTTATAAAGGGATTAGAGACCAGGAAGTGAGGGATCTCACCAAGAAAATCAAAATTGAAATGACCAAGGCACATCTCAAAGTTGTTGGTATGTACTCTTTTTTGACATAATGAACAAAAAAGATATGAATAGGCGAAGCATGTCTGTTCTGTTCCAGTTTGGGTTTTGTCAATCTTGCCGACCAATTCAAGCAAGGATATTCTTATGCCTGGATTAAAAGACCATCCCTTGTTGTAGCGTCTACAATTTGATGATATTGTTGACAAAAAGTCAATAACAGGCACCAAGTAGGAACCTTCCTCTCCTGGTTGCTGCCCATGGCTCACAAACATTGTTGCTGAAGCTCCTTTGTGTTGAATATCTTTTTGTTCTGCTATCTGTAGGTACCAGTACTGATGGTGAGTTTGAGCAGTTAAGGAGGAGGGGTGAGACCCGCCCCCTGCACATTTGGCAGCTAGCTCATGATGCTCGTGACAGTGTCAGCAAGATGAGTGAAACAACTTTGTTGCCGATGCTTGAATCGCAAGGAGGTAATAACAGTATAGTATCTGTCCTAAACACTGTAGGCCACATTTGACCACTATTTTGTTTTGGTGTCCTGTGACCTGGATTTTAGATCATAGTTTCTAAATGTACAAGTACTTTTGTACCACAGTCAAGCCCCTATTCAGTGGCCACTTACTAAACAGCCACCCTAGTAGGCGGCCAGTAATCAAGTCCCGATGAGGGCTTTTCTATTGTTTTTACCTCTATTAAGTGGCCAACCCCTTTTAATGGCCCACTATCCATTTCCCTGAGGGTGGCTGTTTAATAGGGGTTGAACTGTAGGATGATTGGCAGTCTAAAGATCCTCAAAGTCAATTGACATTGTTTTCTGTCAAGTGCAGTTGCAATAGTTTGTTTAATGGTTATATTTAATGATCTTTTCAATTAAAATGGCACTTGAAATTAACACTAAACGAACTAGTAAGACTCATTTCAAGTAATCATACAAAGTTTCAATAAATTTGATTGCAGTTGATGCCAATGGTCTTCCAGTTGTGGCCCGTCCAAATTCAGCTATCCCACATGAGGTTATTTTTCAACTGCATGAGCTGAGAAACAACCAGATGTTGAGCTTGGAAGATGCAGTTACATTTGTTAGAGGGAAACTGGTCCCTGATGGGCTGCACCATACCCCTTCAGAAAGGATACACCTGAAAGTTTGCTTGACAAACTAAGATCTGTGGTGGCCACATACCAGTTCAGATGTGATGTCCAGCACTGGAAACATCAAGGTGTTGATTTCAGCCTGTATGTGTATGTGCCAGAGGTGGACCCAATCACTGGTGACATTCACCATGAAAGAGCAGACCACAACCACCTACTAAAGAGAATAGCTAAGCACACCAGGGATGGCAACAACAGTGAGCTCATTTATGAAAGGTTTGATGAAGCCATGCGCAACCCCATGACGGGACTCACCCATGCAGCATTGGTTGGTTCACACAAGCAGTCAGTACCAGATGCTGAGAAATTGCTCTCTTTTCATGTTGCCAAATTTTTCAAAGACAACCACTACCTTGCAGAAGCAGAATACGTTGAGACGGTTGCTTTATGGCATGAAGCATCTGATGGGCGTGGCCTAAGTCAACTACAAAGATGCAGGCAGAACTATCAGATGCTCAATTACATCCTTGATGAGTGGATTCCTTGGCATCAGGACAATTATGATCTGTCCACACTTGACATAAACAAGTAAATTTATGCTCATAAACTATTATTGACATATCCCTGTAATATGCAGTTTACTCCAACAAAGGGCTGCAGGTTAAAGGGGAAAGCAAATCTTTGAAAGATCTGTGTAGATAAAGTACAACAAGAATGTGGCATGAACAGCATTGCAAACATGTTTAAGAAAATGTAACCATGTGAATGAAAATCATCACAAACCCTTTCCATAATTTGTGTTTTGACCGCTGACTTTTTACAGGAAGAGAATCTTCATTTAACTATGCCTTCATTGCAATTTGCTGCCTCATCCATGGAAATGAATGTTCAATAGCGTTCCATGGCACGTTATTGAAAACGAGGAAGACATCGACGACGCCGTGTTTATTTGGAATCAATTGTTCTCTGAAATAGCTGACCTGCATGCGCCTGTAAAAAGGCGAAGAATACGAGGTGTTCCGTTGCCGTGGTTGAATGATAAAATCAGCGAGGCAATGAAGGATCGTGATTTTCACCATCGTAAAGCTGTAAAAACCAAGTCTGTTTTTCACTGGGCTTGCTATAGGAAGCTAGGAAATAGGGTCAATCGCGAAGTCAAGGCAGCAAAATCCAGGTATTATTGTGACTTGATTCTAGAGGCAAAAGGGGATTCAGGGAAGATCTGGCAGGCGATGAATGAGGTGTCTTCGCGTAAGACAAAATCCTCGAGCCCACAATGTATCGTGGTTGATGGTGTTGAACACACCACTCCAGCCTCTATTGCATCCGTGCTCAACTGTTATTTCGCATCCATTGGCAGAAGTCTTGCAAATAAAATATCAGCTGCTGCTATGTTCCCAGTCAGATCGGCCACGAAATTACAGTCTTTCTCGCTCTACGAAGTTGATGAGGAAACAGTACTCAAGCATCTGCTTTCTCTAAAGACAAATAAAGCTATTGGCTTGGACAACATCAGTGCGACACTTTTAAAGTGTGTTGCGCGTGCTATTTGTCCCTCGATCACCAAGTTACTGAATCTCTCTATTCGCACTGGCAATTTTCCTGAAATATGGAAATGCTCGAAAGTGGCTGCACTTTTCAAAACTGGAGATAGGAAAAATGCGTCAAATTATCGCCCAATTTCTATTCTGCCAACAATGAGTAAAATACTGGAAAAAGTCGTCCATTCTCAATTCTATGACTTTCTAAATTCAAATAACCTCATTTCAAGCGAACAATTTGGCTTCCGTCCCAAGCTGTCTACAACTTCAGCTCTCACCAGTTTTGCAGATGAGGTCCTATTGCATATGGAGAGTGGAGATCTGTGTGGTGCAGTGTTCTTAGATTTGACCAAGGCATTCGATACCGTTGACCATAACATCTTGCTGTCTAAGTTGTCGGCTATCGGTGTCTCGCCAGTACCCTACAGTGGTTCAAGTCTTACCTGAGTCATCGTAAACAGCGGACTGCCTGTGGTGATGCTGTGTCTGACCCTCTCCCGATGACCTTTGGGGTGCCACAGGGGAGTATTCTGGGACCGCTTCTCTTCTTGGTTTATATTAATGATCTTCCTCTGGCTATAAAGAATTGCAAGGTGACTTTGTATGCTGATGACACGGTCCTGTACTACTTTGCTAAGGAGCCACACCTGTTAGAAGAGGCACTGAATGATGATCTCTTGAAAGTTGCTCAGTGGCTACATGGGAATAAGCTAACTTTGAATCTTACTAAGACAAAATCCATGATTATAGGCAGTAATAGGAAACTTGCTGGTATTTCCTCTTTCTCATTATCTATTTTTGACACTGATATAAATTCTGTAACTAGTTTTAAATATTTGGGAGTTATATTGTCCTCAACTTTTACATGGTCCGACCATGTTGAGTATATTTCATCTATGGTTAATAAGAACCTTGGTCTTTTACATAGGATTAAGTATTATTTACCTTATAATGCCCGGTTACTTTTTTATAACAGTTTAGTGCTACCTATTTTTGATTATGCTGATTTAGTCTGGGGTGACAAGGACAATGCCTCACTAATGAAAGAATTGCAAATTCTGCAAAACAACGCAGCTAAGTTGATATTAGATAGATCTCTTCAATCCTCATCCACTGATGCATTAACAGTCCTGAGATGGCTGAATCTCGAAGAACGTAGGAAATGTCATCGATGTATATATGCATACAAGTGTACTAATGGCCAACTCAATCAATCCTTAGACATTGTAAGAAAGAGTGATATGCACTCCTACAACTCTCGCAATAAAGATACTATAAAGCTCCCCAAAATCCAATACAATTGGGGAAAACAACGTTCACGGTACCACTGTTTCAAAGACTTCAATGAGTTAGACAGAACTGTAAGAAACTCAGCAAGTTTGCCAATTTTTAAGAAGTGTCTTTTTTCTGCTTTTTATAATTAATTATTATTTTTTATTAATCTATGTAGTGTATATGCTGTAAATATTTATTTATTTCGGTTTTAGCTCTAATTTATAGATTTTAATTGTATCATTATATAGTATATATCTAGTATTAGGACCTCTATGTAAACCACTTTTAGTGATGGAGCTTCCTAATAAAAGATTGTTACTACTACTATAGCACATAGTACAAGAAGTTGACATTGTTTACTCTGGTTTGAATTTGTAGGCCTATAGGGGGTTTGAGAGGGTTTTCTCGAGAAACCATCATTGAAGTGACAACCAACATTGAAAGTCAAGAGTTTCGTCGTCGACAAAATCAAGAAATTGGCTATGTGGAGAATCCCCGCGCATCGGAAACTGATGACCTTGAGTGCTTTTATGGTATGTGCCACACTTGGTTGGGTCCATATTTCACCCTCAAGGATTTCATGCTAAAGTGGAGGAAGATTGTACGGTATGTACATGTGTGGGATCCTGTGAATATAGTGGCCACTTCTATCTCATACCCGGGTTTCACGGTTGGGAAGAAATGTTCTGAATTTGTGCCTCAAAATTAACTACTGTTTCAAAAAGACTAATTTTGTGCATCATGGATTATTCAGTCAAGGAATTAAGTATTCTTCAAGGCCAGGGAAAAGCTAGGGAATTTTTATTTCGATTCAGGGGAAGTTGATGTTTTGAAAATAGCCCAATCTCGATATATCAAAATTCAGCCTAAAATAATAGACCCCAGTACGAAGCTCTAGGGAATAAAACCCCCAAACTATGTATTCATTTCCCAGAGCCTCGTACTGAGGTCTATTGCTTTAGGCTGAATTTTAATATATCGTAATTGATCTATTGAAATAATTTAACATGGCTTATTTAAATTACCATTAAAGGCTGATAGAAACTAGACCTGACATTTTGTATTTTTCTGGTCAAGAAAATTTTAGTGTTTTCAGGGAAAAAGTCAGGGAATTTTGAAATTAAAAGCAATGTCTGGCAACCATATCAGTGACTACACATTGATGTAGGGAAAGCTTTTAATGACCCTTCTTTAATTCTACGCTTTAAGGGAATTTACAAAACGTATGGACCCAGATATTCCCTTCTTTTACCATACTCTGAATGAAAAGTTCTCAATGGACTTGTTGCCATCTTTTGATGAACCACCATCAGGCTGTGGAAGGGACGATGAAGATTGTGATGACCTAACAAAGAACCCATACCGTTTGCACCGTCTTGTTAGAAATACCAGAGAAGATGGATCCATATTTGCTGCCGGTCGGTCATTTCTTCCAGCCAGAAACAGAACATCGACAAGACAACGATTTCATCGTTTTGATATTGACTTACCCCCTGTTCCTCAAGGATAGCAAATGTATCTTATATTGTATCTGCTTGAAGTGTGTTGCTTAGAATACCTTAAAACCTCACGTATGCCTCAGTATTCAAACATGAACACGTTTCATACTTGCATGAGTCTCGTGTTCCAGTCGGACGCTTCGGAACACTAGCGTGTTGTCTGAATGAACTACGCGGTAGCGTATATTACCTGCATAAAATCCGTTCTTGACGACGCAATACATCTTTGGCTGCGAAAAATGTGACATAACTTTCGTATTCATAGCGTGCGATTCTCGAAAATTAGAGCATACTTGACGTATTCATTAGTATTCAAAGACGTTCACATCAGAAGTGGCGTCGTGCATCGCGTGTTCCAGTCGCAAACTCTCGAACAACTGAGAGTATTCGAAAATGTTCGAGTCATAAATGATCGCTATATCTTCGAAGAACATCTAATGCAACATTAATCTACCAAAACGTGGCCCGTATGATTTAACCAACACTTCGAGTCATTCACGAGTATTAAATTTGAATACGGAAAAATAGACCGGATTCTTCTAGAATGTTCCAGGTGTATTTCGAGTCAGCCGTAATCGAATACGTCAGAACATTGCGGCATACGCGACGTGCGCCGATCCGTATTCCAGCGAATTCGGGCCCGAATATTTGGCTTTTCGCGCAGTGAGCCTTCACCCCAGAATGTTTCTGGTGCCATCCAGTACGGGGTGCCGCAATAAGATGCCAAATTTGTTTTACTGCCAACTTTCTAGAATAAGTTGGACAAAAAAATGGTTATTTTGTTAACCCTTTTCCCACCCGACTATTTTTTGACCTTGTTGAACACGGAGTGCGAGATAGTGGGGAGAGGAGCTTTTGTGGCTCTTGCCCTGTCAAACTCGCTGTTAAAGCTATAACAATAGACGCAATTTATGTAAAGGATCCATGAAACATGGAGGATTTAGTACTTTCAAAAGTCCGAGTCCATAACATTGATTGATGACGTTATATTGTGACATATAGAAATGACGCTTCAGTGATCGATATCCCCTTCTTGGATTCAATTATCTCTAGAAAGCGTTATACAATGAAAGCTACTATCAAAATAGTCAAAACCGATAAAAGAGGTGAAGGTATGCAAACAAAGTTAAAGTTACTGAAACTAAATTAATTTTTTTCATTATAAATTAGATAGGAAAGTTGACAATTTGTAAAAAGCATGTCTGTCAAAATGAGGCTGTCATGAAACATTATGTTCATTCACCTATCAAATGTCATACGAAATTATTCCCAATGAAGTTCGAGGACAGTTCAAGTTTAGAATAAATTTTCGAATTGCAGTAAGCGACTTTCTAGATCTGTTACGGTGGGAAACCAAGAAACCATTTTGCTTACGACTCTCGCGAGCTGGGAGGTCAATAGCAAACACTTTTCCGAGTTTGAGGGGCCAATCAGAATGTACGAAAAGCAGTGTCCGCTGGTTTGGTAGGTGCTAATTAACAATTAGACTAATTTAAGCTCTCGAATTCCATGAGGTGAAATCGAGAACGAATACTCTTAAAAGCAGAAGATAGCTATTTCGCACTGTATCTGTTAGCAACTTCTGCATGCATTACACTATCAGTACCTGAATCATTTTTGACAGCCCAAAGTCCGCTAGTTTTACATTTCCTTCTCCATCTAAAAAGACATTTGGTCCTAAAGTAACAAATGCAGAGGTTTTGGAGCAGGAATAGCTTTTACTCAGTTGCAACAATATTAAACCACATACTCGGTTATGACAGAGAACAGTGGAGAAAATAGAACAGATAGGAAAAGGTTGAAGGCATTGTCAGGGATTACTAAACGTTCCAGTAGAAACTTCAGTGCCGCCTAATGTAGGAGTGAGAAATTCATTAAATGTAATTGCAACAATAACTAAATACCATCCTTTTGTCATTTCTTAAAGAAAATTCGTAACGTTTTCGTAACGTCGCGAAGCTATAAAAAGAAAAATCTAGTTGTTTTGCCATAATAAAATTACTGACATGATCTATATTCACGCTTAATTTGTTTTCTAATCCAAAAAAAAGCACACTTTATACTCATTACCTAATTTACGAAACGTACCTTTTATATCTCGGTGAATTACGTTCTGTGAATGCAAAAATTTAATTCCTTGCAGCATTTGATTTGTGTACCATTGTGATTCACGTTCAGGAAGAACTCCGCTCTTTTTTATATGGGCGGATAATGATCCCTGTAGACAACAACAAGAACTTATAAGTTGCTAATTTGGATTTTAAGTATTTAATGAAATTATCATTGTATTCTCATCCAAATGAATATCACACAGTTTAAGGAGGCTGAAAGCAATTTTCCGCACTTTTCAGTAATAATAAACTGCAATATCGTTTTCACGATGTAGTCACTAACGATGTAGATCGCGACGTTTCGACTGCTACGGCTAGTCTTCTTCAGCCAATGAGGTCGACTGATTGCACAGCACCATTTACGTTACGAAGGTCAGCTGTGATTGGTGCATTTCGATCCTCCCATTGTTCCATTGTTCCGGTGAGTAGCTATTCCCTCAGCGGTCCGCTGTTGTACCGTTCTCCTGTTGTTGTGTATTTTGAGAGTGGGCATCCATGCTTCAAGAATTTCAATTCTACATATTATTAACCCTACGTGTGTACCAGTGAGGGTCTCGATCAATAAACTTGACCTCGTTCCAAATCGGATAGCGGTCGGTCTAGTGGGCCTGTTCAGAAACGGCGGAGGTCTGGGTGCGAGCAAGTCGTATATCCCTGTCGTGTTCTTTGATACTCTCCTGCATAGGTCTCCCTGTTTCTCCATTGTAAACTTTGCTGCACTCGCAGGGAATCCTGTAGACAACGTCATCTTGTTTAGCCAGGTCGACGGTGTCCTTTGGTCGCGCTAAGTGTGAATCATACGCTAGGTGCTGGGGGGACCGAAATGCGCCAATCACAGCCGACCTTCGTGGTATAAATGGTGCAGTGCAATTAGTCAACCTCACTGCCTCGAGAAGAATTGCAGTAAGCAGTCGAAACGTCTCGATCTACATCGCGAGTGACTATATCTTGAGACAAAAGGTACTACTGTTTATTACTGCATCTACCACGATGAACAACAACCACCTTTTCCTCCACTTTTCAGTAGTTATCAATAGACTCAACAATTTCAAATTTTCGAAAATTTAAAGTGGCTGTGAACGTTTTTTGAACGTTTCAAAGTAATGAATTATAAGCGGTCAAAGCTAAAAATATATGTTTTTAACAAGTCGTATTGTTCCTATGGTAACCTAGTTTACCATGAAGCTGACTACAACTTGTTTAACAATAATTGGGCACAGAAAAGCCCTTGCAGTGTCTATTTATAAAGATTTCGAATGAGTCATTACAAGAGATTATGACCATATTCTCTTGGTCATTACAAGACTCGAAGCATCTCCAATGTATTGCTACTTACTGAAACAAAAAAGGTAATAGCAGGAGAATAAACTATCTTATTAAAATGGTCTGTTTACATGGAGGAAAGTTATCTCCAGCAGGAGTGTTACCCTCCTTTGAGTCGCCTTTAAAACGGGTGAACCTTCACCAGCATCACCCTACACCCCAAGTTCTGTTTCCCGAGTTGGCTTGAAGTAAAAGCTGACCTTACTGACAAAGACAAACTTTTTCCGTATAATTAGGCACTTTACCTAGACGTTTTGTATTCGTTTGAAAACTATATCTTTTAGTGTTAAAGGTAGTAAAATTTCAGCCTGTAGTTATAATTAGATATTTGATATTAATATGTAGAACTATATGTTTGAAGATTAATATGTTTTATTGTAAACACTAATACGATTCCCTTATGAAAAATTTCAAGAACAAACAAACAGGTAAACACAGTACTGAAGTAGTTCTGGCTACTGCACTTCGATTGAGGAACCCGACAGCCACACCACATGTAAGTTCTTACCCCAGCCATGAATTCCATTAACAAATGAAGATAACAATCTCTTTGTTCACTTCCATAATATGACACGATTCGTACGTGTCTAAGATTCTTCAAAATGCGTATTTCGTTGTTTAGAGCTTTCACCTCCTAAAAGAATAAACAAATAATTCTAAAAAAGCTATCGTGTTGAGTCAACTGCAATTTCACTTGTTAAATCACTTGTACACGCCTAGGTGGACATAGAGAAGAAATCTGGTTTCCATTACGAACAATGTGTTATAGATAACTTATTGGATCAGCATTTCAGAATATCAGGAAAAATGTGACGGCTGGTTTTCCTCCAAATTTAACAAGGAAATTGTAGAAGGAGAACTAACTGACGAAGATTGACACCTAAAAAGACCGATTCGGTCTCATCAACTGTCAACTCATAGAAGTTGAAGTGAGTAAATTGTGCAAGAAGTATGAGGGTGGGTGGGTACGGAAAGTGCCCATTACAACCCTTTATGACTTTTTGAAAATTGAAATTGTATCAGGAATTTATTTGGCAACATTTTGGTGACGTGTCATTGTACTCAAAACTTTTCGTCATGGCGACCGTATTTGACAGTCATGGTTTTACAAATTTGATATTGGTTCTTGTTTTATTCAGTAAAATATATCTTTTATGCAGGTATGCCTACACTGTTTGGACTTTTTGGCATTTCGTTGATCTTGATCAGTCTTGAGTCATTTTGGTGGTTTTCTGACATCATGAGAAAATCAAGAAACCCACCAATGCGAAAAAAAAAAAAAAAAAAAAAACCCTGCGAATCGAGGACATCAGGACGATTGTTTGGATATCAGAACGTAATTACCAAGTGATATGATGTCACAGTCTCCTTTTGCTTTCCTCCAAGGAAACACTTTTGGCCGTACTATATACACTGTAACACTTTTAAGGTTTGCTAAAATACTCTTGTCTCCTTAACATCTGATTACTTCAATAGGCTTGGACCTGGACGTGCAGAGAGTAAGCTTGCTTCTTTGATTCACATAACTATTACAAGTCTAACCTCTTGCGTTTCGGTGTATTGAGGCTCCATTTTAACTATTTTCACTGCTTTTATTTTATTATCCGAAAAATGAGACTTGTACACCTGCAAGATATTGTGCAACGAACATTTAAAACAAAAACGAAATGTAAGTGAATATCCTTCAGATGACTGTTATTAGAATTCAGTTGTCCTTATGGAATTTCAAACCTGGGAAATCTTCCGAAAAACAAGTTGGATAGCGAAGGAATTTACAGTTGCCAAGTATCAACTTACAGTTTCAATCGTGTATAGAGTAAGAGCATTACAATTATTCAGAACTAAACGTAACAACAAAAGCCACATTAATTTCGTTGAAATAATTAGTTAAAAATCTAACAGACGATAAGTTTTGAAACAGATCTTAGTATAAATGAGACTTATTGAGCTATGTGGTCTGAAGTTATCAGTATATCTCAATTGACCTCCTCGTGTTAAAACGTTTTCGTTCGGAGGCTTTGAAGATAAACCCCCTATATAAATAATGCATTTTCTAAAAGTTGAAACAAATGAAGAACCATGAGGGATTTTTAGGTTTGAAGTGAAGGTTAAATTTTTGCAGTAATGAGCAATTCTTTATAATACACGTCGTAAGGTTAAGCATGACGAAATTTTAATCCAATAAAAGATGAGCCAATTATTTTCATTGATCTTTGTGTCATTAGCCGGAACCATGGTTTAGCCTGTTCCAGGTTATTAAAAGGATATAAAGTACCTTGCCAAAATTTCCTGCTCCAAGGCATTCTCCTTGAAACCAATATGGGAAAGGAGAGTCTCCCACTGAAAACGAAATTCAAAGGGTCAAACTGACCGAGGCAATAATGGCAGAAATGTCAACTAGATTGCTCTGAAAAATGTACTGAATGCTGCTACTGCAATGGGGGGTGGGGGGGGGGGGGGGTGGGGGTGGGAGGGGCACACAGCAAGCCAGTCAACTTGTGTTTGTGGGAGTTAGAGGAAGCATTATGAAAGAACAAATAAAATATCCCGTGAGACTTTCTGCACTTGTTTTCATGAGCAAAGCTAGCATAAATAAAATAAAATAATTGTAATACTTGCTCGGGTCTTGCTTCGTGCTTGTTTTCATTGTGAACAACAGAGCAACAGGAAAGAATATAATTTATCAGCCGTTAAATGCAGTGTGTCGCGGAACTTACCTCCTCTAAGGTTTGGCTCTAAATCTGTGAGCTAAAATAAATCAAGGCGTAATCCAACGTTAAAACTATGATTTTTCTCCCCTTCTCTAGACGTAAAGTGTGGCACATTTGCTACTTTTGTCTCTCTTCACCGAAATGCCTTTATCAGAAATAAAGCTATAGATCAGTCAATTGCGGCCTTCTTAACCGTCCCTGCGAATACTGACCCAGTCAATAACTTCCTAATGAATTTAGAGCATTTTAAAGACCAAAGTACAGTCGGTGACACATTTCTGGGTAAGCGCCAATTTAAAACGGTAAACCCTAACTTTCTCGGGGATAAAGGAATAGATTGACGACTAACAAACGCTGGTAGATTCACTCAGTTACCAAAATGTCGTTTTGCTGAGCATCCCAAAATTTGATTGGCTAATCATACGCACGTGACCGGTCCAGCTTTTTACGATACGGCCAACGGGTCGGATTTTTTCCCTGCGGCCTAAATTTCGCTCCTAAAAGTTAGCGGTAATCGTCAATCTCTTGCCTTTTTTACACATCCATCGACGATTAGTCAACGCAAGTTTATCTCCGTTCACTTTAAAATGGCAAGGAAAGTCACTGTAAGTAAATTCAATTGAGTGTTTTGAAATTGTGAGAGTTTGCTTGGTTGTTTGTAGCTTGGCGCTGTAATGGCGCGTAATCCTGTGTTTCAGTCTCGCAGTAAAATTTGAGTCAATTCAGTCGAGTTTACCTCTCTGATCGTTGCTGTATTTAGGAGAATTTCTGTGGAATACACTTAACAAATTTCCTCGCTTTCTGCTATTCAATTTACAGTAGAAGAGTCTGATTTCAGGTAATTTTAAAAGCAACGACTGACAGAAATTGTTTTTGTAGTATTAAACTTCAAACTTCGCGCGAAATTTCACACCGCAAAAATAATTTTGAAGAACTTAACTGGTGAAATAAATCCAACTAACATAAAGTAGCTCGAAAAAATCTGTTCTTTAATTCATCTTTCTTTGTCTACTATCTGAGTTGCTCGCTCGTTGCCAAGATTTATTACAAATCGTAAGTAGACGGTGCGCAAGCCGATTCAACGACAAGAGCTGCGTAAACAAACCCACTTGTAATCTGTAAAACCAATTTACTGCAGAAGAAAAAAATGCTATTTGTCGGCTTAGGGTCGGTCCGTATGGTGACAAACTGTGACCTCGGGCTTGAAAATGCTGCCCTCGGCCTGCGGCCAGGGGCAGCATTTTCAAGACCTCGGTCACAATTTTTCACCATACGGACCTCCCAGCCGGTAAATAACATATATTTATTCGCCAAAGGCGAAGTGAACATTGGTGAATATTCACCGAGACGAAGTGGAGGTGAATATTCACCAATGTTCACTGAGTCTGAGGCGAATAATTGTTTTAGTATAATTTTCAGAGGTGAATATCAAGGCCTGCAAAATAACGGACTAAAATATAAAAACACAGACGCAATCGTTCGTGTGCATACACGTACGCAGCCGAAGTTTAATAATAAGCATACATGTACATCGATTTCAATCAATTTATCCGTCGAGTTGAGCAGTAAAACAAACAAGCGAAACACTACGAAAATAAATTCATCCGGTACCTTTGTTTTATCGTTGTTGACTTCATTCACAGTTGTCGTCATCGCCAAAAAATGAGTAGCTTTAGTTTGAAGAAAAATAAATTTCGATCAATCGATCTGACCTTCTGGCGATCAACGCAACCACTGCGTTTACGATTCTTAAAAGCCTTGAATATGAGTTCATGAAAAATTTTTGGTCCAAGGGCGACAGTAGTCATTTTGAAAATTCGCCAGCCTTTCAAATATCCTGTACTTGGAGGGATGTCTTTCGAGTGAATGTAAACTTCATTCAGCAACTGTCCACCATGTTAATTTGCCGAGATGGCAAAGATGGCGAGCTTAGTAACCAAGGTACAGCGGAGTGAATATAGCGTCATATAATGAGCTTTTCGACCAGTCAGAATGTCCAATTCTTATATTCACCTATGGAAATTATACTAAATTGGAATATAAATCGTAGGGCCTGTCTCCTGCTTCTTCAGCGTTACATGGCTAATAGACTTATCGCAAAGAGTAGGGCACAGAGTTCTCGGCGTTGTGGTCTGGCCTTGTCTCACGGGTTAGTACCTCACATAGGGTTAACCTCATTGCGTTGCATTGCATTTGCGAAAGGTTCTCCCCACAAAAGATGTGCCAATCATTTTCACTGATTTTTGTTTTATTAACCGGAACCGTGGGTTAGCATGTTCCAGATTATTACAAGGATATATAAAGTACCTTGTACATTATACTTTTCCACTCTCTGTCGGGTTCTTATGGATCCAACCCTGAAAAGGAAATTTTTAAAAAGGATTACACTGACCGACGCAATAATGGCGGAGATGTCAAGTAGCAATTGCCCTAAAAAATTTCTTGAATGTTGCTACAACAAGCAAGCCAACTTGTGTTTGTGGGTTTTCAAACTTTCTGGTTTGAAGAGCGTTTTTGTAAAGCTCAATTTTCGTGACGGATTAGTGCGGACGGTAGGTCTAACCGTAGAAATAAAGCTGCGTTTTCAAATTTGCGGACGTAGTGTGGACTGGGCCTGATACTATCTCCAGTCTCTCCCCCTTAGACGTAAAGTGTGGCACATTTCTGGGTAAGCGCCAATTTTGTCGGCGATAAAGGGATAGATTGACGACTAACAAACGCTGGTAGATTCACTCAGTTACCCTTTCACTTCTAAATACCATTTCGTTGAGCAGGCAAAAGATCGAGCAAAGTCTTATATGAAATGTATCCGACATTGTGACGTTTCTGTGTGCCTAACACACGGTAGGGGTATCGAATGGTCCCATTCAATTTAAAAGTGCTCGCAAAATTTGGCCTTTGCTCGAATTGCTTGCAAAAATTAGATGAATGCTCGCTTGCTAGTTTTCGCAAAATGTTCGCAACTGCTCGCATTCTCGGATTCTCGTTAAAACTCTCTGCCTTGTAGTGGAAGCACAATTTGCATCTTGGAAACAAAAATTGGCGCTGCAAACAATATTTCCCGTATGGCAAAACTGGCAAACGTTGGGGAAACATGCACGCGCTATCAATGTTTCCGGAAACCTGCTTCCTCGTTTTATTAAAATTGACGAGCGTAAGAATTCTTCGTGAAAGGCACCCGCAAAGAGAGAAAGTAATCTAGAGTCATGATGACTTCGCAAACTCATTAACAATTCATCAAGTTAAAACAAAGAAAATCACAACCGTGAGGGAGGTTTGGATACCCGGTCTTAATCAGCATAGATTTTAACGATTTTACTTCTCCGTTTATTCCTTAGTTTTTGTTTCGGTTGAGAAGATATATCAAACAATCGAGACAATGTTTTAATCCAGACACCCCGAATTTCCTCAAAAATACTTCGCTGGCCGTCTTATTTTGCACTCTCTTCTCGGTGTTTGGATATCCCGATGAAACACTGTCTCTCATGGTTGATATGTTACATGATTATTCGACCTTCAGGGCTTGTCAGAGCTGTATGGCTGCAATTGGTTAGATCCTGGAAGCTTCCAAATGAAGCTTCATTGCGTGAAATCTTTCTCAGACAATCATTGGCAAAACAGTTTGCTGATCATGGAATGCTTGTTAGACTAAAGGCTACATCGCTTACATATATTGACTAAGAATTATATAACCAAAAAACATAATTACCATGCCGCTCTACTCTACTCTTCAAAGTTTGGGAGCTTTTAACTTCTTCTGGTGGTCTGTTCACAACGTCAGGCTAAGCCCTGTTTACAAGGAGGTAGGGTAATCTAAGAGCTAGGGTTACCCTTCATAGAGGGTTGCCCTAGCACTCTCATTTCGGTTGTTGTTACGGTTACCCTTTTTGCCTTGTAAACGGAGGACATGTCGCCTACCCGGGAGAACTTTATTCAGGGCTCCAAGAAGCAGAATAAAATAAAATAAAATACCAGCAAAACAAAAAAATCGTGACCTAAGTAAGAAATATCGTAGTCTATTAATTAACATTTTGTTTTAGTTTTGCTTTGGGTTGAAAATGTTTTGAACTACAGCTTTTTGCGACCGAACATTTTGCAATGTTAGTTCCTACTGTTGCTAAAATATTTTGCTGTCAAATTAATCACAAACTTAAGAAAAATAACTGTCTGGGATTTAAATTGAGCTTAAAAATTGAAACAATTTTAGTGAACTGATAAACCACGTAATTCAAGTGAAGTGTTCGCTCCTCGCCATCTGTTTTTTTAAAGTGCTCGCTCGTCCCAAGGCAAAGTTGATCACTGCTCGGCTCGTGCTCGCAAAAATAAGCGCACTACTCGCATGCTCGCAAAGACCATTCGATACCCCTCACAGTAACGCCTTTAATTTCTGCGGGGTCTAGAAATTCCTCGCAGTAAAGATAAATTTTCTCGGACTTAGTTTTTTTTTAATTCATCAACAACGTGCAGAAATAACGAGGTTCCGTTCACGAAAAGCTAACACAGGGGGTCAGAGTTTTAGAAAAAAAAGGTAGCCACCAATACCATTGAGAAATAGAACTTATTTATTAACTATTTTGTCATGCATGAGATATCAGACTCCTTTATAAATTGCCAGAAACGTATTTCAAAACACTCCTCCTTGAGAGCTCACGTTTTAAGGGGCTCACTTTTTCCGTGTGCGACGCAACCTAATTGTTCCCTAACTTCATGTAAGTGCCCTGAAGTATCAGAAGTACCTTACGAGATAACAAAAATGCAGATGTACTGGCCTTCCATGTTTTAAATGATTCAGATCAGGTAAGGTTATTGAAACCGGCAACTCACCGCCGTAGCCATTCTCTCTCTTGTTCCTTGTTTCGGGATAAACGTTTTCCATAGCACCCGATAACCAATCTGCAACGAGTTCAGGACAGATGCCTAAGTATTTCTTCATTTGACATTATGATTTACTGATGAAATAAATTAATTACTACATAATTGGTCATCAGTGTAAATGACTTTTGCAACCCAAAAATAAATAACGTAGACAGATCTAGGCAAATTCGATAGTGGAAGGTAAAAACATGACAGTCTTTTTCGGACTTGGCATGGTCTTCGACGTTGCCTTTGTTATTGCGTAACCTCCTTATTGTTTTGCAACAAAACACAACTCATTAGAAAGTCCTTTTCACGGTTTCTAGCGACCTCTTGTTTTGGGGGCAAACACGGCAATACATTACAGTTAACGAGACCCTGCTGGTGTGCAATTTAGTATAAATTATTAAAGCCACACCCACACAGGGGAAGGGGCAGATCTAACAGTACCAGCGAGGATATTTATATGGGTGACAACATTGCAACCCCCCCCCCCCCCCCACCCCTTTGCTGGGTAGATACAGGAAACAGAAACAAAACACTGATTATGGTGGCAAAACATGGGTGGCAGGGAAGACAGAGCCTATCTCCTCTAGAGTAGTGGCGCCTCTAGGGGAACCTGTGTTACTAAGGGGACCAGAAGAGGGGTGCCCTTCTGGGAGGACAATAGGTCAGATGGTATGATGGCACCATCCTGAAGAGATCCGGACCTATTTCCTTGGAAGTAACATAGGATGGACCAGAAGAGGGGGTGCCCCTCTGGGAGGACAATAGGTCAGATGGTACGATGACACCATCCTGGAGAGATCCGGACCTATTTCCAAGGGTGGCCATAGCACTTACTGTGGGGCAAAGTGCAGCCTAGGTTGCACTTCCCTGCCACCAAAAAACATTTATTGACTGAGCAGCTATGGTTTACACACAATATAACAAATAGAACGTGGCAGTGAAGAAACCGAGAAGGTTCAGCAGGCAAAAGCCACCTTCTCATGAAAGGTAATTACAACCAGATGGAGGAAAAAGATGGGAAAGGACAAAGCTACCAATACAGAGAGGGAGGGAGGGGAAAGCGGAGAACGGCCTAGCTTGAATACTAGCTCACAACTGGGACAGGGTCAGAAAACAATGGGATTTTACTAACTGGGGATTGAGGGAGTTGGGAGGGGTATAGCACGCTGAAATCACATGACAGCACGGTGGAAAATCACTGGGAGCTTTGTCGTATGATTTCCCATGTGGTAAAACTATTGTGTTGCATTGGACATTGACCTAAGGTTATTGAACAATGGCTCATAGGGGGAAGATAACAGAACTGGTGACAACCTTAGATGACAGCTATGATGCAGACCACAGAACTCATTAACCACAGTTTAAATGCTTAAACTTCTAATAAATGTATGGGAAAAGTGGAGAAGCTAATATCTAACAACTCACAGAAAATTCGAAATCAGAAATATTTACGAATTAAAAACTAAAGGTATCTAAAACCTATCAGGTAAAAGAATCTACTGATCAAATTCGAGGCCTTGAAGTAACCTCGCTAGAAAAGCCGAGGTCTTCATTTTTCCATGCATTTGCCGGTAAAACAGAATCGTTAATTACTCTGAAAATTTAGAGACAGTTGCGTGAAAAATTAAAAGTGCAATTTCTCGCCTCGCAGCAAGTCTGTGTTCTTCAAATTTAATTAAAACAACCTTCTGCTGGTTACGTTTTCGTTGTAATTTATAAAATCTTTAGAACGTCAATCACTCTCCTGTTATTGGGCATGGAGCTTTACACTTTTACCATACATTTACTATAATTTTTGCCGTGTTTGCTCCCCTCCCCAAGCAAGATGGAGTCAGAAACCGTACAAAGCTCTATATCACTGCTCCGAAGGTTGCTCAAACTTCTCTCAGCCATGGATAAATACTATACTTTATAGATTCTAACATGGAAAAGTTTCCGCACACTTGTCACTGTACTAATTGTTGCTCAAACCGAGCTTCACAAAGAAAGCGGAAACTCGCATATAACTACAAAAAAAAACAAAACTGTAAGATAAAAATAAAGACTGAAAGTAACGTTATACCAGAATACCCAAAGAATCGAAATCACTGAGGAACTCTAATTTCACTTTAGTCACACATTCTTCGAAACTCACAGAAAATAAAATTAAACAGAGTACTAGTTAGGATATTCACTCTAGCTAAGTTTTAATTACTGAAAACATAACGAAAAATCTTCAATTATATTCATGAAGGAAGCTGAGTGAACTCTGATGAGCTCTTTGTTCAGCTAGACAACGTCTGTATGTATATAAACGTAAGCCACCAAACCTAACAAACGTAAACCCTCCACGGCCGTGTCGAGACTAAATTTTTTACAGAAGCAATATTTTAATGCTATCAGGAACTTGAAATAAATAAATAAGCAAATTCAAATTTTTACCGAGGCAAGTGCCTTGATTCTTATCACTATTTTCAAAACTATCAAGCCTCACTCAACAAGTCCATTTTGAGGCAGAAAAGTACCACAGAAGGGTCATGCAGCCCCAAGAAATCAAGGAAACCAAGTCTAAAATTGCTTCAAGTTTTCTAAAGTTTCTGTGTATGCATGCAATTTCCCTTTGGGGGAAATGTCAACTTCAGGGCTTTTCATTTTAGACTTGAACAATATTGATTTTGATTAGAGAATATCAGCGAAGAAAGCTAAAAATAAAAGAATTGGCAAGAGGTGTGGGGGGGGGAGGGGGTGAGGGTTACATGTCGCTTGGCTATCACATACTTGTTGGCTCTAAAGTTCGTTTTCAAAGTCAATACAAAGCTTTTTCAAGAAAGTTAGAAAGCGAACGGTTGTTTTGTTGCTGAAGGGGGAGGGGGAGGGAGTGGCGGGGGATCATACAATCGGCAAAAATTAAATGAGGCAAAGAACAGGTACTTTGTTGAACAAACACTTTGTTGGGTCAAAAATTCGTTTTCAAAGTCAATGTACAGCTTTTTCAAGAAAGTGTAGATCGCCTGCTTACAAAGAAATCTATTAGTTTTTAAGTGCCTATGAAGAATTCAATTTGATGCTTCTGAGATAAATTTATTTTTGACTGTGAAACTGTTTCTGCATAACAATCAAAATTGGTGAAGCGTCCTTCCCAAAATAACGGTTTATAAACCGACCCGGCCAAAATCAAAAGTCTACAAAAGTCCACGAAAAGCCTCCGATGTTCTCGCCAGAACAGATACTTTGTTGGTTCTAAAGTTCGTTTTCAAAGTCAATATACAGCTTTTTCAAGTTTTCAAGTTAGAAAACGAACGTTTGTTTTGTTGCCCCAGGGGGGGAATCAAACAATCTGCCAAAAAACTAAATAATGCAAAAACTCCTAAATACAAAACCATTCAAGCATTGTCTGTTCAAGCTTTACTTTGACTTCACACTGTTTCAGACACTCGTTTTCAGTGCAGACCGCCTGCTTACAAAGAAATGTATCAGTTTTTACTGAAGTGCCTATGAAGAGTTCAATTTGATGCTTTTTTGCGGTTTTCAAACTGTTTCTGCATTACAGTCAAAATCGGCGAAGCGTCCTTTCCAAAATAACGAAGTATGAATCCATCAATGTTGACTTAGTTCATAATTCACCTCTCGGCTTGACTTTAAATGAATTGAAATGGAAAACGAAATCAGATTTCTCTGCACATTTCACCGCACCGTTAGTGTCGCTGAAACAATTGTAAAAGTTTCAGAAAAAAATGTCAAACATCATTTTGGCGGGCAGACTTTCGAAATCTGCTAGTCAATTAATTCTTGCAAAAGCTAGAGCGAAGAATAATTTTCATAGCATATATAGTTTAACAAACTTTAGACTCAGTGATAGCTGCTGATTGCTATAAAACTCAAGAGGTAAACTGATCGAATATTATTCGGAGCTTGGCTTATTGTTATTCGTTTTCAAGAGAATTAGAATCACTGTGGTGAAATATTTGGTTAATATTAATATGCATATGTATGGAGTTAACAGATCGCAGATTAATGTAGCGAACGTTGGCGACAGACAACTTTAGCATGGTTAAACAAACGGGCCCGTATGAGGGAAATTAACTGAACTCCGTTTCCTACATGTATGCTTTCGACGGAAAGACAGCGCGACAGTGCCCAAAAGTTCATTAGGTCTCAACTTGAGCGTGAGCCCTTTCCTATATGCAGACAAACAAACAAATCTCTAGAGCAGTACACCATAAGACACTTCACTAACGTTTGAGTTGAATTGCCAGTGCCGTTACGAGTTTCGGTTAAACGATTCTAGAATCACACGTTAAACGGTTTATAAACCGACCCAACACGGCACGAAAAAGCGCCTTTACCGCGCGTCAAATGTGTTGTTAAAGGTTTTGTAAAGGTCGCCTTTGCACGCTTTTGACGATCTGTGACGCGAATCAAAGATCATCTGTGAATAAACCTTTACCACCAAATCAAAGGCGTGAAAGGCCGTTTTTACTCACCTTTGAACGCCTGTGTTTTTAGGGTTAAAGGTGATCCTTTGATACGCCTTTCCGCACTGTCAAAGGCGGGTTAAAAGTGTAATCAAATTTGTCTGCGATTCGAGTCAAAGGTTTGCTAAAGACGTGGTCAAAGATGCCTGTGACGCAGGTCAAAGGTTTGTCAAAGGTACTCTGCGCGTTCCGCGCTCGCGCGTCTCGCCCGAACTTCTCGCTCGCGTTCCTCTTTCGCGCTGCGCGACCGTTGATCGCGTTTTCGTTGATCCACATCGTATACGCTTTTTTCTGCTTGCTACACTAGCTTTGTAGCTCCGCATACGAAAGATGCAAATAGATCCGTACTCTTGATTTATGTCTGACAAGTTTTGAAGAATATATCAGCTTTAATAAGGTTATTTTGTACCAAACTATTGACAAATGTTAACGGAAAAACGGCCCGGAAAGATCATTGCGCCTAATTTTAAGAAAAGAAATATGTTCAATTTCATCTCAGTTTCAATTTTTTTTCCCCGTTTTTATCAAGACTAAATACCTTCAAGTACCTTACATAAATGTTTTGGGCTTCAGTTTTCAAAAGCCACGTTACAGGCTTGGTTTCAAACTACACGTAATGAGACTGATCATAAGGAAAACATTGTTCTGTCTATCGTGAAAACAACAGTCAACAAATCTTCCATGGTACAAAGTGCATTTATCTAACATTGAAGTACTATGGCTAAATTCTCAGTTCCTTAAATTTACTAGACCAGACTAGACAATAGGGAAGACAACCGCAAAATTTCGGGAAAGATATAGCAAACTTCGCACAAAAGTCAACTAGTGTATAAGCGTCATTTCCAGATGGCACGTACAGTCCGTTGCATGGAACTTCTTATGTTTTGGCAGTTCTCCTTTTCTGCTTCTTGCACTTGCTCATTCTTGCATTATAAGTGGAATGGAATACAGTGTTTTCCACTTCTTTCTCATCAAAGTGGTTAAACTGCCTTGTTGGGGGTCAATGCCAACTAAATACCCATGATTTCTAGGGAAGACACATTTTGACAAAGTCTAAGGCGTTGACGAAATTAATCAATGCATCTTCACTGGATAAGTCCATCCTGTCGACCACTGCTTGTCCGCATTTGTCTAAACAGAAGCAAACAGACAAAAACGTTGGAAATGAATATTAAGGGTGAATCTTGGCATTCTATTCCTTTAAGTTTGCCTATAGTTTTTGCTAATATCACATTAACAAAACGTGATCAATCAGATCATTACTCCTCCTCCGAATAGTTTGTGCTTCTGTCAATAGTAGCCTTTTTTTTGTATTTCTCTCCACTCTACTCAGAGATTTGGTCACACAGGTATGTCATTAAGAGCCAGTTTAACAAGCTAATTTCACCAGCTGAACAAGGGTTATCCCCAGCTAGAATTTCATAAGGGAACAAAGACTTGGGGTTATTTTAAAAGTGTACAGCTTGGCACAAATAAACAAAAAGCCTAGAGCCAGTTTACCAGTCCATCTGTCTGCCTGTCTCTTAAAGACATCTTATAGACCTCTTACAACAAAGATCTTTTATGGCTGCAGAATAGCAATCTAAAAATCAACAAATCTGACATAAACTGTGACAAGAAATGAGGAATACGCACACCTTTGGGAATATTGCTGTTCCTATGTAATTTCCACAGATCTCTTCATGTTCAGTAGTGTAATCTTTTTCCTTATTTTCATTGTAGATCATATGTGAAAAGGAGCATATAAACATATCAAAATAATTGCACATTTGATTCGTAAACAGTTAGCAACTACTTGTACACTTTTTTCCACTGAAAAAAATTCCTGAAATTAAATAATTTAACATGAGACATGCCTGCATGGAATCACATGGCTCATTCATTGAAACAAAAATCCAGTCCAAGATGATGAATACAACCACTATGATTCCCAGTGCAACCGCATCTCATAGAGAGAAATGGCTATTATCCAGTCAAATTTGCCAACAAATTTTCAATTGAGTAAAAGCAAATAAATGTCTTTGTCAATTTACTTTTACTAAGTTATTATCAAATCCTCTACGCCTTAAATTCTCTACTGATCCCATCAATAGTTATGAATTAACCATATTATTAATTCTGCTTGGAAAAATTTGGTTTGGAAACCTGATGGCCAAACCAAAACAGTCGATATTGCAGACAACCACTCAAAATTTAGATTCAAAACTCAGCTTTTACCAGTCAAAAACCAACATTTCCTGAGACTGGTTTGCAACATTCTGCAACTTTGATTCATTTACCAAAAAGATTCCCACCCCTTGCATGTTTTCAATAACATTTTAATTGCTTAATTTTCATCCAGGTCAGCCAGTTGATGTATTTGTCCCTTAAGAAAGACAACATTTCCTCACTTGCCCTTAAATGAACCAAAAAGAAACAACTTTTTTTTTCACAGAGTGAGACTGTAATAAAAATGATCAATTAAAATAATATTAATAAGCTATAGCCAGGTTTTCAAAATCTATTTATATCCTTTCTTTGCTGGAAAAAGATATTAAAAGTTGTGGCTAAAGAAATTATAAGATGGTCTATGCTACAAAATATAGAAATAACAAATGAATATTCCAGCCTTTTACTTACCAAAATGTTCTGATGTTTGCACACTTTGGAGCATTACATGATTTAACTGCATCTGAGTTGACTATGAACTACAGAGTTGTATATTGTATCCTCTCCCAGAATTTATTGTTAATTTCTTCAGTTCTTCTAGAGTGGCTAGCTGAAGGATAAAAACAACATTCATCAGCAAATTTCCACTAGTCACATATTTATTGGCATTTAATTGTCTACTGCTCGAAAGACCAAGACATGAAACTCTAAAACTACTGGTATTGTCCAGAGAGGTCACATAATAATATTATTATGGGGTCAGCTTTTTAATTTGCAACTAATAGCGAGTTTGATTTTTTATCAAACATTGTAACAATTTCACCTACTAAAGATAAGCTGGATTACGTGTACTAAAGGCATCCGTGGTCGAGTGTCAATCGATACCCTTGATCGATCCTCTAAATTGACACTCTATCAACACCCGATCGACATTCAATCAACACTCCATCGACACCTCGGTTGACACTCAATCTACATTTCTATTACTCAGTTTTGCAAATGTCACAGGGTAGGTGCATTTGATCACCTGGTATGACACCATTCTTAGCCCTGGAGACAGTTCAAAATGTCAAATGCCTGGCAGGTTCGGGGTGGGGGGGGGGGGGGGTGGTTGGGCAGGAGATAGTGGAGTTCCAAATGATTGATCCATAAGCCTGATACAACAAATATCAAAACATATTTTTACTCCACAACATTTTGACCACTGTGATGAAGCATATCATTGTCGATAAGAGTACAGACCACACTAAACCACATGCAATTTGTTAAATTCAACCCAGTGAAGTCATTTATCAACATTAATGAACAAATATCATCATAATTTCAACTGTGGCAACAAACAGAGCTTTTTTTCAATAGAATGGTAACTAGGGACAAAAGCAGAAACTTATCCATAGATTAAATTTTCAGAGTCAACAACTCTTTTAATGGTATAATGAATATGATAATTAAGTCAGGTCATGATGGACTGTCATGCATGGCTGACTGAGTTTTTCCTTCAATACAAATTTCCTTTATATTGCCATGAGCTTTCTTTCAAGGGAATTGTTTAAGCTCAGAAATTACCAGAGGCATTGTGCACAACAATTTATACGTAAATAGAGTTAAGTTTAAGCTTAATTCTTAAGTTACGTTTATTTCAAGCACTGATCATGCTAAAATCTATGCTATGACGGACACTTCAATTTAATGCACAAGACTTGACTGAGTGAGAAAAAAAATTATCTTTGTCAACTTTTGTAAATAAGTATATGTGAATTGAAAATAAAGTTTGGTCTTTCTTAACGAAGAGCTTTGCCGATCAACTGTGATTCAGTCAAGTGCAATTAATCTTCGACCAAATTGTTTTCACTGCCGAGGATCTGTCTTGCCATAAATATACGCAATTCACAGCTCTTTATGTAGCCATTGCTGCGTTTAATTTACTTTTTAAACTCCGTTATTCTCTGAGCATTGAAAAAAAAATGAACTAAATTCAAAGACTTACCTTTTCCTGGTCCAAAACACAACGAAAATTTCACCAAAGCCGCCATAATGAAGCCAAATGAAGAAAAATGTCTGCTTTCCTCACAGCCGACTTCGTTGACCTTTATTCCCTTTATTCCAGGAGGGAGAGGTCAACTTTGCTTCAGTGGCCATGCGATTGCGCGCCCGATGATCTTGGCCATTATGACGTCACTCGTGAGCCGGTCCGTGAAGTTTCAATGGCCGCTAAAAAATGATACCAGAAAAGTTTTTCATCTGATGATTGCTCAAAGAATTTGAAAGAAAGCGATCAACAGCCCACAGGAATAAAATAACCTGTTAGTATTATGTCCAAAAATACTTTGAATTTCAAAAATTAGTCGTGAGAAGGCACAAAAACACGCAACATTTCGAGATCGCTCAATTGAAAACGCGATTGAAAAATGAAGCTTTGCGCCTGTTTCTTGGGCGATATCTGGAGAACCCAACGATGAACAACACGAACACAAAAATATGATCTTGATATGGTTTAAAACGTTTGAATGGTGATGAAAACGAATCATTAAACTTATGCATAAAAATGATCAGTGGGTTTAAACCCATTATTTTGTAGACGATAGCATGGAGGACCTACTGATCAATACTGGAAACCCTCGAAATATTAGAAAGTATTAGATGGAAAATGTTCCCTTACAAAGACATTTGAACTATAAAGTCATATGCTGGGTTAGAAAGTAAATAATGCACCAAAGAATTATTTTTCCGCGCTAAATTATCCGCAAAACTGTCAACGATAACATTTTCTTCTGCGAGGCCAACCAACTGACGCAAGCCGAGCAGACGTGTGGATATTTTTAGATGGTAAGATATAAAATCACTGTACGGGAGACCTAAATGAAACAGATGATATTCAGAACAACATGGACGAGACCTCTTAGCAGAAAGGTGCTTAATTTCGTGTAAAAATGTTCGTGAAATATGAGATCGGAGCAGGATCTGTTTCCTCGGGCGTCCGCATGCAGTGCAGAGATATTTCTTGTCTCGCACCTCTGACAAGAAAGGTACATGTATCCTAAACTGGTGCTTTGGGCTCTAATTTTATATATATATATATCTCAGTAAGTTCACTTAAACTTGTATAGACTGTAGAGGAAAACTGTGTAGGATGTCATATGGAAAGAACTAAAAAATACAGAATCTGGTTCCAAGCAGCAAGAGAATTAAAGAGGAAAGAAAATATGAACAGGGACACTTCCTATGCTAAGCCATTGGCAGTAAGGGTTAACTTATCCAGGAGAAACTTGTTAAACCAAAATGACTTATTGCCAAAACAAAGAGTTCAGTAAGGAAGGTTATGACAAAGCTGGAAAGATCAATATCAGGTGATCTCTTATTATAACCAAACCCCTTGTTTTCGAACAGTATCTGTCTTGAGAAACTGTAATAACTTTACTACCACTAAGCTTGAAATGATAATCAGTTATTTTCTTTATACTTAATGCTTTTAAATTTTCATCATAAATCTTATGTAAATAAAGATAGCTCTAACAATTATTTTACAAAGAAATATTCTAGAGAAGAGTGTCAGAGCTTGTACTTGTAAACATGAACCCCAACCCTGATTTCTCCCCAGCTTCATCCATCCCAGGTTCCCTGTTGCTTTTTGCATTGATGAGTTTATTATTGGCTTCAAGAGAATGATAAGCATACATTTTCAGCAAATAACAAAAAACACAAACAAGATTGGGTTTTACATGTAAATGTTTAATTGACAGCACAGTGACAACACATAGATAGCTTTCCATGGTGGTTGAATGTATTTTCAGAAATGGGGCCTCAGTGCTTGAATGGTCTTGCAAAGGTAGTGGAGGATGGTAACCTAAGGTTTAAAAAGATCAAATAAGACTCCTCTTAATATTCACCAGTTGAAAACTGGAGTAAATGTTTATACGACCTCCCTTCCCTCTTTGGTTTTTACATCTCCCCCAACTCTTTTCAACAGCAAGTGTAAACTATAAGATAAATTTCCTAATGAGATCTAGCACTAGGAACTCAATATGTATTTACGATTAAAAAAAGTAATTCTCACAATTAAACAATCCAACCCCATCCACCTTTTAAGTCCTGTCCAAGCAGATGCAATGTGGTAATGTACAAGAGCTAATATTTTATCATAATTTATAAAACATAAAATAGCTCATTTGCAGTATCAATGTATTGAATTAAGGTTTTCAGATTTTCACATAGAGAAACTTTTTCAGCACCCTCACCTGCACAAAGAAAAAGTAAAATTTCTGAAGTGTGTCATATAAACTACATCAAACACTCTCCATAAAGCATTTTCGGATCCTTACTTAAAGAACAGCTACAATATTGTTTTGGAATTAAAATAAATCAAACTTCAAATTCCTAAGTTGTTGATCAACTGTGCCAATTTTGTACACATAACAAGATCCAGCAACAGGAACTCAAGGTGACCAGAGTTTGGAACTCAAGTTTTGTTATATAAGCATACATGATTCCAGCCAACTGTGAGGCCCCTTATTTGGTCTCAAGTAACCAAGAAAGCCATTACCCCATTGACCCTAGCCAAGTTAACTTTCACCATTTTGTTGAGAAAGTGAAACACAAGTCACCCTTAGCAACATAACCAGGGTAACCCTGGTAGGCCTGATAACCTTTTTTCGTCAAAATACTACGACTGGCCTACCTGGGGCAACTCATGGTATGAAGAAATCAAAATTAACTCACAAAACCCCACAGTGATCAAATGACTGAAAGGAAGCCAAAGGAAGAAGGATAACTGAGCACTGGAACATGAAAAAAGGCTTACATGTACTAAGTAATTGAGGAGGGACAACTTCATTTCATATAAACACTTGATAAAGTTTCCTCAGAAGGGTCTGAAAGGGTTGTCTTCAGTACCCAAGACCATATAAATGGGATCTTGTACTCTCCTCCACAGAGGCTCCCTATGGGAAATTGAACATACTCCAAACTACCAGCCTACAGTCAAAGCAACACAAAAGAGGCCTATGCTGAGGAGAGAGTACCTTGTATGTCAATATGTTTAAAGAAAAGTCTTACAAGACTAGACTGCAAACCATGGGTAAAATGTAGACTGCAGGCTTTTTAAGAACATCGTATTCCCAGAGAGAGAGATTCAGCTAACCATACACCGGCTAACCTGAGCCGTATATTTCAGGCTAACAGCACTTAGATCTCTTTGAAATATAGATAGGACCCTGTGGGCACTCTGATTGGTCAAAAATCCATGTTTTATCAGAGTTTATTATATGGCTCTGTCTCACAAGGACTGGGAACTACTGAATTCACGAGTTTGATTGGCTGAAATCGATATTGAAAGCGTTCTAGATTTTCCCATCTAGACAGGTAATATTTTGCCGTAAGAAAGTTGCAAACTAAAATACAAAGTCATTGACTGTTTTCATCTAACAATATATATTTATGGAAGTGCCATAAAGCCTGATGAGAAAAAAAAGTAAACAGGACAAGCAAACTTTAGCAGAATTAATTCAGCTTATCGCCGATTCGCAAGCAAAAAACGATAGTTAGTACAAACCAGTTACATTAAACGAATTACATTATTCTTGTTTGTGCCATATAATGAACATCTTATTAACTGAGCTTAGTCGGTCTGTATGGGAGAATCTTGACCTCTCCTGTGTGTACAGACCTCACTGCGTTCGGTCTGTACTCACGACCTTGGTCAAGATTCTCTCATACAGACTTCCTGCTCGGTTAATAAGAGCTAAATATAACATAGAAAAGGCGTGTTTTATTGTTTTGGGTGTGTAAATCTATATCATAAAGCAAATAAAGAAGCCTAAACCATGTATTACACTGTGATAAAACACTCCAGACATTTGAGAACACTCCAGAAATGTAGAAAACACTCGCCTGTTTTCTACATTTCTATCACAGTGTAATAAACGGCTTAGGCTTCTTTATTTGTTAAATAAAGGAAATGGGAATACAATATATTTCGATTCTTAAAAAGTCTGCAGTCTGCATTTTAACCACCGCTGTGCAGTAGGCAGGCTTTAAGTCTCATTTGAAAAATTGAGCTTATGTTCTTGTTTGTGAAAGTTCTCATTTCCATCATTGTGGATAGTATTTCTGTTTGTTGGGCCTGTTGCTGGATATGTGCCGAGTACGAGATCGCAGATATTTCTTACTCAAATGAACTGATCATTTTTACTGCCGATTCTTCAAAATCATCTTCAATTACAATGTTTCCTTCTACATGTAAGCTATTCTGTGACCAAGTTACACGTTTCTTTAAGCTACCGATCACGTAAAAAACGCAATTTTACAGAGCGAATTGTCAAAATTTTGCCCCACATATTTCCACCGGAGAGCGATGACAGTAACACTTGAAATACACTTTAAGCAAGATTTGTCAGCTATAATGAAAATCTGCTTACCTCTCAAGAAAGAAAAATGATAATGACTCCTTGAGATCCAAATACAATACCATTTGAAGCTGGAATGATTGGAGAAATCCGCCTCAAACAGTTGTATCAGCGAGAGGCGACGACGACATTTTCGAAAACTTTGTGCATTTGCGCGCCTCTTCGCCATGACGTCATAATGGCCATGATCACAGGGTCAGTCAAATCTGACGTGTTCACCTCTCCCTCCTGCTTTATTCTGATTGGCCAGAAAATGCGGGAAGCCGCTGGCAGCCGCGTTTTCCCGCTGTTTTCGAGTTGTTTCCTTGTGCCACCTCCAGGTCAAGTGAAAACTTTTTTATTAAAAAAATACACATTGGCAGAAAAGCAAGCTTTGATTTTATCGTTAAAACAGAAAAAAAAAAAAATACGAAAACGCAGGTTATTAGGGCGTTAAAAGCGGAGTCGCAAGATATGGCCATATTTGACCTTGCCTTTGACATGACATGACGTTGGATCAAAGTTGTACAAAGCCATGCCGCCTTTGAACGCCTTTGACATAAGTGATCAAAGGTATGCAAAGCCGTGGTGTCTTTGAACGCCTTTGACATAAGAAATCAAAGGTATGCAAAGCCGTGGTGTCTTTGAACGCCTTTAACGCACGTCAAAACTGTAGTCAAAGTTATTGACATGTTTGACCTCGCCTTTGGCAGGGATCAAATGTATGGCAAATCCATAACATATTTGATTCCCCCAGGGGCGGGGCAGAAGACTCCTGAAATTTTCGTATAGGCATCATCCAACAAAAAATGACGTCACATCCGGTTTAAGCGGCGCTTCGCGGCTCGTTTCACAAAGCGAGAAAATGGCGTTTCAATTACTCATGATTTCCCTCTATTTGTAAACCATCAGTTCCGTTTCATTTTATATTGAGTATGGAAGGATGTTGCAGACACATTACTTCGACTTTTGAAGCAAAAATTTCGGGAAAAGAGAAAAGTTTATTATTGTTTTGAAGCAAAATATCGGAGAGCCTTCCGTCATCGTCGGGCCAATTTTACACATTTTCAAAACTGGTGTTGTTCCGACTTTTGGTTCTTGTTGTTCGTGATTTAGTGATAATAATAAGTGCAATAGCCTATAATGTTAACAACAACCTGGATGAAGCATTGCTGGCCATAGTTTGCACTCTGTACTACGGGAACATAATTAACAGAAGCCGTTTAGCTCCGAAAGTCGCTGTCACCAGAGCTTTTGTTGCTCTTGGCTCACGTGTATTGGTAGAAGAGACAAGCTGGATCGCCTGCTGAAGGTCAGTATCCCACATTCCTACATCTCTCGTTGAAGATTGTTGTTTTCAGTAAGATACAGTACATATGTATCGGTAGTTTGGGGTCATCAGTCTCTTTCTCTTCGGTGAGTGCTTTTAAAACGCCCAGTAAAAACTTGATTCACGGCGTGGAAGCTTATGCCTCGCTGGATCGAAATTCGAGCAACATTTTTAAGTTCTAGTCCTCTTTAAAAGTAATTAAATCAATTATTCAAATCCAAGCCATCAGAGGGAATCTGCCATTGAAGCTGCCCTAAGTTAAGGTCCTGTTTATGGACCTTCCCCTTTGAAAATCGTGGGGGTGTTCTTTGAGGCAACACAGGTCCCATTTGTATGGTCTCGGGTACCCGGGATAACCCTCCCCCTGAGGCAACTTTATCAAGTGTTTGTATGAGAAAATGTAGCCCCTGTAGGCCGAGTAGAAGTTGACCCTGCATGATTATTCGTAACTCTTACTGAATAATCAAATGTGCAACTATCCCTCTTTGTTTAAGTTTCCCTCACTCATTTGATCACAGTGGGTTTTGCTGAGTTAATTTTCTCTTCTTTGATACAAATTGCTGCTTTAAATCTTAAATCTAGGCATTACATGACACTCGCCATGCCGAGAGTTGTTCCAGTTAGGTGAGCCAAAGTGTTTATGTATACTCAAAGAAAAGTTGTTGGTTACTTTAGCTGCCAAGGCAAGTCAACTTGCCCACCTGAATTGTCTCACCCCCAAGTCTGGTTCGTCATCCTCGTGTAAACAGTTGGTTGAATTTTGCAAAGAAATAAGTGAAAAGTTAGCTCTGCCAGGGTAACTCGGGGAAAGGGTTGTCTCTGGTACACAAGAGCTATTTTATTTTATTTCCATTTTCCCTCTTCCTCTTCCAACTGATTATGGAAAATATACTGTCCAAAATCTTTATGGGTACTGGTGTTTGAGAGTGTCATCTTTATCACTACTGTGGAATGTACCTCACCATAGAGCCACCCCCGTTAACAAAGCCACCTAGTTATTATGGCCACTCTATTCTGGCTCAAACAAAAGCTCAGTCAGTCATTTTCTTATTTATTTATTATACAGTCAGATTTTTGTGACCTGTTGGTGACCAGATTAACAGAATTCTGGCACATTGTAGGAGTAATTTATATACAATTTACAGGAAGCAACAGGCATCATTTTGTTAGTGAAGTCCCATGCATATATGTAACTCTTGATTATTTTGAGATTTTTTCTTTATTATGTCATCAAGGCAATAATATTTTGATTCCTGCTCCAGCAGTAGGGGGAGGGGGGGGGGGGGAGACTCTCCTCTATGTGCTATATACAGCTGTGCAGCCCCAAAGGGTATGGTTATTCAGTCGTTTTGGTCATAAATACTCTAGGGTAAGGCTTTTGCCCTCTAGTCTTTAATTTGTTATGTTTTTTAGAATAAGCTACCTCAATTTTCATCATTATTGATAAGACCATCAACAAAAGTCCTTCAAAACTTATGTATAGGGCAACTGTAGCAGTCGCAACAGTCATAAATGGGGTAGGGAAAATCACAGATTTTGGTCATAAATAGGTTAAGAGTTTAACTTTTGTGAAGAGGGCTGCACTGACCCCCACCCAATTTTTCTGGGATGTACAAAACACATTTTCTTAGCAGTTACTACAGTCTTGCTTTAGTAAATCAAAATCGTACTTGCTGCCAGTTACTTTATAAAAGTATAACCCCTCCAGAAGCCTTCACAAAGTACATGTAATATCAGGTGCTAACAATTTTTTTTTGCGGCTGATTAAAATTTGGTATTAAATTGTACTGAACTGGTGCAGATTTAATATACATTATATTTTGTCACACTTAGTTCACTTATTTTAAGACTACTCAGCAGCAACTAGTACCTCTTGTATGACCATGCAATAACAGTATATTCCAAACAAAAAAAAAGTACATGTATATGTATTACTATCTTGCCTGGAAGAGTGTGTAGAGAGAGCACACAGTGCAGTGCCCTACTGTATGTCTTTTGTTAGGTATAATAATCTTAAATTTAGAAGACTCATATTGATCTTAGAATTCACAAAAAAGATGATTTCTTGACAACTCTCCTTTAGCTGTGTCACTTCATAATAAATTAGCAGTTTGGTATGTTGTAGCATAGAACTTTAATTAATTAAGTTGTTGCACCGGTATCACAGAGGTCATGGGTTAGAATCCAGTTCACACCTAATTTTTTTTTCAGGCTATAATTTCACCTTTGCTTAAGTTGTGTATAGTATGTTGCAATGATCAATCATGTCTTTATAAGTTGATCAATGTATATATGTCCCACTGACTTATACTTCAACATTTTATCTTAAAGTTTGTTTATTTGTTTTATTGTGTGGTTCTAGAAAATGTCCATACCCACCCCAAGGAGATTATTGGAAATTCCAGGGATGGGGAGGGTCTCAAAAGCCAAACTTTTTAAAGAAAAGTATTAATAAAAATTGGAATTTCCATAGGGATGGGATGGGGAGACCTCTGTTTAATAAATACATAAATAATATGTACAGACCCATTATCTGATGTGAAGACTGTGCAATATATCCTGGCCAACGAGTTGCCAAGGTGTAGCATCCTTGTTATCAATTTCAAGTACCAAATTAAAGAAGATCAGCATGTTAGATGGGAGAGGGGAATTTTTCAAAATATCATAGACTAAAAATATATATATTTTCCAAACTCAATCATGTTAGTAGTGTTAGTGTCTATTTATTTATTTATTTATTTATTTATTTATTTATTAATGAATACCTGTGAAGAGATAGTCATACATTCTTGCAAATATTCTGGGAGTCTCCCACATACCAGTTAGATCATCCAGTCCCCCAGGAAAGTTATGAAATTTATTGTCCAAGTAAACTACTGAACCATGGGCTCCAGTGGGGACGGTGCTATTACAATGCAATTTGCAGATGTGCTACATAATATGAGCTTAACAGTTTTGTTACCATGGCAACAGACCACATTTCAGACCTCCCGTACGAAACGAGCAGATCTGTTTATAGTCTGTTACAGATCTGCTGGCACAGCTGAAGCAGATCTGCAGATAATCTACAGATGATGTACAGATTATCTGCAGATCATCTGCAGAATGTCTGCAGAATATCTGCAGAATGTCTGCAGAGCGTCTGCAGCGATGATCTGCAACAAGTCTGCAAATTTGCAGACGCTCTGCAGACGAAATCAGCCTATCATGTTAAACAAAAAGCCCACAAAATGCACCAATCAAACAACGTTTATTTAAAAGATAGACAGAGGAGGTCGGTTTGTTATTCATCAAAAGTAAACAATTAATGTTGACAGATAAAGCAAATAATATCACTAGCAGGAATTTAAAGTATTTTCTTAGCGTGACATTTTCCACATATTCCAAATGAATAAAAAAAACCTCGGGTAGCAAGCACTCCTTTCAAAAAATCTAGGCTTCACGTAGCCTGCGAGCAACAAGGGAGCTTGCTCGCAGGCTAGGCTTCGCGTGCTTTTTTTGGTTCGCTTGGCAGGTTATTTACAGAAACGAGATCGAGTAAACTGACTAAGTGAGATTCATTTCCTTCTCGTCTGTGCTCGGCACCTGCTTGACATGAAGCCAGTTTAAAGGAACGAAAGAGGTAAGTCATAGAGTACATAAATAATGCACAACAGCGACCGCTTATCGAGTTTTTGTTCGCCTTATGTATCAATTTTTTCATTCGCTTCGTAGCTTACTTACATATATCAACAGATATCAAAAATATTTGTTTATTAGGTACTCGGTTCACGTTGCAGCATTCTACTGTGGCCTAAAGTCTATGGTGCACTAACCTTCGATCCTTGAACGGCTTGTTTCGAACATGTGTCACTAATATTCCAGCACACCAGGGCCGAGCGAAGACCGTAATTAAGAGAGGTCGCTACCAAGAGTTTACGGAACACTGACGGAATCTTGACCCGCACTGTTAACGCATACTGAGAAAGTACGCTTACAGATTTGTAACAAGTTTAGATAGTGCATTGTATTCTAGTAGGTAGCAATAAAAGTAAAACCTAAAGCCAACTTGGCATATTCAGTTTTTACAGACCAGTCAAAAGATTATTCATGATATGCGACCAATGATTAAATGTTACTTTTAGTGTGACCTTTTCATAAGGTCGGTTTCTAAGTCACTGCAGTGAGTAAATCCAGATTTTTCAAGACATACAGTATTCTCAATAAACGAGTTTACTGTCAAGCGTTGTAGATTTCGTGTGTTCAACAGCACACATCCAAATACTCGGAATAAACATAAGACACCCGCAAATAACTTGATTCACACACTGCTCTAAACAAAAACTAAACATGAGTTTAATCCATGCTGTGAGAAATTACTAACTCTTTGTAAATATTTTTAGTGATTTGACAAAATGTTTCATTCTCTTCGCTCAACTAATACTCGTTTGTTTACACTGTTCGATCGCATTATGAAAAAACTACATTTTTTTTCCGTTCAACAACTTCTTCTATTGTTTCAATAAGCCCATTTTCTCGCAAAATGTTTTCTTCATTTTTTAAGTCCAAAATACAATAAGTATGTCACGCGGCAATTCGAGCACTGCAAGTTACTGAGTGAAGAATTATCTTGATATCGGTTTTTTGTTCGCACCAAATGAAAAAAACTACGAGGGAGTTTTATCGATGATTTAAGCATTTAGCCTCACATCAGTGTAATATCAATTTTGCACTTTTCACGCCAAAGGAAGAAATAAATAACTTGGATACATATTGTTATATTATACTGATACTGAGAGAAAAACTGTGAGCTGTTTTCATTTCGTAGAGACGGTCACGGTCACAAAAATACATGTACTTTGGTAGAACTTTCCATTCTTATTTAGTTACAGTTTATCTATACTTCCCTGAGTTTTTTTCTTTTGACTGTTCCAACTTTGTTTGTTAAAATGCGGTTCATCTGGGATACGGAAAACTCCAGTTCGTTAAGAGTGACAAACCTTCCAACATACGCTATAAAAAATAAAAATATATTAGTAAACTACATGTATGTATTACTTTTAAAAGTAGTCAGTTTATTATTATCGCAATTATAGCAATATGATTACAAAAATGCGACACATCATCTCTGATCATGTGTGTTTGTGTACGTATGTTTCTACAGGTTACTGCCTGATGCCCTTGCCCTTTAAAGTCTTCACCACATCTTGATTCAGAGCCTTACTAATGAAGCACACCCGCTTTGCTTGTCTGTGTTCGGGAGCCATGGGCAAGACTTGTTGCCAGAGTCTCCTCACTGAAGAAGGCTTCAATTAACAGCAAGTATAATTTCTTGGGGTCTTTATCGCATTGACTGTATGTGAATGGAGTTAAATAGTTTTAGGTACAGAAAGTCAGAATAAAACCCAAAAATTGCCAACCTTCTTGTGTAAGTTGACTACATAACTAAAGTGCCACTCAGTCCTACTCCAGTTTGTTTCCAGAAATGTTATATTTTGTACATAAATATCTATAGGAAGCAACAGATAAAAGCTCACAGGCTTCATAAAGTCACATTTACCTCTATTTTGCGCTCCAAAATTAATTTTAAGAAATTGCATGGCTGGATTGCCTGTTCATTTCAAAAACTACCCATTTAAATGTTCCAAGCCTCCTGAACTGGTCTTTAAATGTTACTATTAACTACAGCTACGTATGTGCAATGTGCACGTAAATCTGCTCAAACAGTAAAAATCTGTAAATCGCGTCACCGTTACTCCAAACTTAGTTAATATGATTTCGGCAAGAATGCTGTGAATAAAATTGTTTCTCGATTTGCCGTTCACCTCTGATAATTACCCTGTTTTTTGAACGATCATCAGAGTTTAGTTAAACTGGAATGGTACATTAAAAGAGGTCTTAAAACAGTTGAAAAACCACCAACCTCCAGTCTTAATAATTTTCCCTGGGTAGGGAGTATTTTTACTGGTCTTTCTTCCTTTCTTTCCCTCCTCCCAGTCAACCATGGCGTCTAAGCCCTCGAAGATTTCTCCGGCATAATGTACTTGCGAAGCACTTGTGACGCTATATAAATCTTCTTCCGTCCAAAGAACTATAGCAAAAGCCATCTTTTTATGTCAAAAAGCAATGTCTTACAGACTGTCTTGTTTGCGCGCAAACTTTGAATGTGACACTTCAACTGAAAGGAATATCAGTGTCAGCAACATCTCTTACTCTTATTGGACGGTTCAAGTGTGACAGGTGTCGGGTATCAGCCAGGAGAATCTGTCATATTCGCAGCGGCCGATGAGATTTCACTTGTGGCTTTCTCTCTTTGTCGAGATAATTTGTACATTTATTTCATTTTCTTCGTGGCTGCGATATACTTACATGTTTATACCCCCAAATTGAGGCATCACATTTCTTGTCACTAACAAACATGCCACTTAGGTCACCCGGTTATGCAAATCAGGGTCTGCGTTACTGACTCATTCTTGTAAGATAATGATGGTTTGAAACGTGATGTATTTCACCTCTGCCATTTCCGGGGCGTAGAAGACATCAAGATTTTAAGAACGTCTCCTTATGTTTTGAAGCTGTTGTAGGTATAAGAAAAATAATCATAGTACAGAAATTTAACCATCTTATTCCACTTTTCATGATTCATTCACGTATTGACTTCAACTTTCGTATCGTTGTTCTATCAACACTGATATGTCGATCGATGAAATGCTTTTCCCTGAGCATTTGGAACTGGGAATTTAACACCAATGTACCCTGCAGTGCTCTTAAATTTTATTGAAAGAATGTGTTAGGCATATGTGTCTAATCCCTATATAATACGAATAAATTAAGGTCGAAAGTGTATTTATCATTTAATTTAAGTGTTCAATTGACGTATAACATTTGATTTACTAGCACGTTGTACGTAAGTGGCTGACCATTTGCCTCTTATTTACGCATTTTCAATGTTCGACTATCTTTTTATTCGTAGAATCGAACTATTATTCATCTCAAAACGAACCAGTCATGACTGATCCAACTAAGGTTCATACCGAAGTGACGATACAATGAATGGTCTATCGATCCGGTTTTTGGACTTCAACGTGTTGCAGATCATCTGCAGACGCTGCAGATATTCTGCAGATCTGTTGTTCGTCTGTTTTCGTCTGCAGTCTTAAAATCGGGAAGAGTTTTCAAGCTCAACGTCTGCAGCAGACTGAAAACAGACTCTGCAGACGATAAATTAGTCTGCAGTTGATCTGTTTTTGTCAAAACAGATCTGTTGCAGATCTGCTGCAGATCTGCTCGTTTCGTACGGGCTTCCCTGATACTCTAGGCTTTTCTGGCCACCTCATGGCCTTGATTAATGTTTTTCAAGCTGAAAATCACTGCATTGTTGAAATTGGGTTAGAGGGGACTGGAAAAGATTGAGTTGCCAATTGGGAACATATTTTTATAGCCATATTACTGTGTTGCCTGTAGAACTATAAGGCTACCAAGTTTCAATGATCTCTGCTGTATATATGGTCTGCACTTGTTGTAATATTGGGTTTGGTGTATGACATCATCAGTCCTCTCATTTGCATATATTTTACACATTTTAAACTTGAATATCTCCAGAATTAATGAAAATATTTGTTCAGGTAAACAGCATTTGTAATCTATAGCAGAATTCTATTTGATACTTCTAAAAATTCTGGATCAAGGGGTAAACATTTGATGATAGTAGCATGCCAAATCATTGAGTTGAATTTATGCTGCTGACATTTACATGTACTGTAAGGTGTTGAAGAGAATTTTGGAGGGGAATTTGGTGTGTTTATTGAATTGCCAGAGGTTGGTTGGCTGGTTTTGTTATTGCTTTGTCATTATCTTCCATGTATTTTTTTTTAAAAGCAGAGTGCTTGGTGGCAAAAGCAAAACTGGCAATATTCTCACTTACCTGTGTTTCTAAAGTCATGTTTTTAGGTTTTTGGGGTCAATCTATTAGTAGTTGCACTGTCTTAAATTACAATAGAAAAGATGTGATATTAATTATGTAAGTTATACTTTGGTATCATTCATACCAAAATTATAGTAAGTTTCTGGTTCAATGTTTGCCTCTGCATTAATTTGATTAAACTACTGTAGTTTATTTTTTAACGGAATTTAATTCTGTCAAAAGGGAGGTGGGAATCTGAGAACAATAGCGAACTAGACCAACAAATATACAGAAATCTACCACCATTGCTTTCATGGCTGAGTGGAGATGAATCTAAGTCAGACCAAAATTAGAAAAAAAATTAACGATTTATTGGAGGATTGAAATGGGATCCTGGCTATGGGAGAGTAGGAATTGGGGCTGAGGGGGGTGGGTGGTGTACTTGTGAATTTAAGAACCTCTTTGAAAGTGAAAACAAACTGTAGGTTTGAAAAGTTTAAAGCGGAGGTAAAATTATACTTTAATATATCTTGTTTATTAAGGTGGTAATGAGCATTATACCCACTTAGGGTGAGTCATTGAAACAATGACATAATTTATGTTTGTCTTTTCTTAGGTGGTTACCTCCTGGCATATACACCCCACACAGGCATACAATGTTATGATTTAGATGATACAACCTGCTTTCCCATGTTTAACATACGCGTAAGAGTATTGATCAGTGGACCAGTGTGCAAGTGTGATTTCTCTACTGATAATGAGAATTATAATAAAGATACAAAGCCACTCTGGTGTGATTTATTTAATTATTCCTTAACGGTAAAGTGAACCAGTTAAACCAAAGGTTGCACTCTGTAAGACCAGGTGTACAAAAATTAAATAGAAAATTTCACTACATCAATTTTATTAATTACATGTAAGTATACTTCTCTGCAAAATATAGTTGGTATGTTGTTGTACTGGTAAGAATATAATTTGGAAATTTTTTATGGGAAATGTTTCCATTTAAAAATGTAGCTCAGATGCCACAACTATAGTTCTCCTTTCTGTGGTGTTTTCTTTTGTGGTAAATTGTGAAAACAAATTATGTTGACCTACATGTAAGTTAAAAAAATATACAAGTAGTAGCTCTTCTGAAAAAAAATAGTTAATTTGTTGTTGTTTCTTCCTGTTCATTTTTTCCTTGAACATTTTTATTTTCCTAATAAGTAGTTTAGCTAGCCATAAAAATGTTTTGTTGTCTCTGAGACCATTTTCAAGATAAAAAAGTGATTTGTATATAAAATTTGAATTTTTGGGGGTGGGGGTGGGGACCTTTTCAGAATTTCCCTACAAAGGTCACAAGGTACAAGGGAAGAGGCAGAAATAGAATTTTAAGTGTTAAAACATATGTTTTCATCATCAGTTTGGGCCTCTCTGTGAAGCTGCATAGTATACTTGAGGATCATGTTATACCCATTTTAATTCAAAATACAAATGGAAACTTGCATTGACAATCACTTAATCTCTTGGCACTGTTTTGTTTTTTAATAATATTATTGCCTTTTTTCACAAAACAATAATTTGAACATCTTTGTTTCACGAGCTGGGAGGGGGGGGGGGGGGAAGGGGTATTCTACAAAGTTTTAAACGGAAAGGCCTTATCTCAAGGTCCATTACCCCTTACCCTTTTGTATACATTTGTACCATTTTGATAGAAATGGCACCTCTTTTGTTGACCTTACATTGCAAAAGGGTAAATGTACCCCTTTAACAAACCTATTTAAGAATACTGCATCCCTTTTCTATTCCCTTGGAAAGAAGTTAATAAATAATATTACAGAATCTCTTCATTCTGGCTGAGGAGAGTAAATGAGAGCTTTTCAACAACATTTTAGAACCAGAAGAATGGAATCCCTAAATGACAGACTTTCCTACCCTTTCATACACCTCAACTTGTGAAATCCCTATCATTAATTTTATACCTGAAGCCTGAAAAAGGTACTCATCGTGAGCTGAGCCTCCCCATATAGGTCATTACAGAGAGCCTTCCCACATACACAAGTCAGGAACTCTTGACAAGTACTGTAAGTAGATGCTGGCTTTAAGACTGGTCTGAGCCAGCTTCTTCAGTTTTTTAGCACAAACTTGTTGCTCTCCGTCAATTTCTAGTACAAAACCTTTTCTTTGCTGATCTGGTCCAAGTTCACAGACACTAGCATCACTCTCACGACACTGACTCTATCACTGTCACTCACGGTCTGATTCTTCAGTTTCACTGCACCATGCTTCATCATCACTCATCATTGTTACACGAGTTCATTAGCTTGTAAAATTCACCAGCCTGGCAGTGTCACTGTTGCTATTGCCTGTTCCCGGACTTCCTTTTATGGCTAGGTGTAGGGGCATGAAATTTCACTACTGTTTAAGAACAATTTGTTTAGATGGCATATTGAAAGTGATGAATTACTGAAAATTGTCAGTATTGCTAGTGTTCTCTCATTTCCTTAGGGATTGAAATATCTTGATGTAAGATTACAAAGAGAAAGCACACTGAAATATAATGCACAATTTTTTAATAACCTTTCAAAATGGGTTGCCAATATGACAGGGATTAATAGATGAGGAACTTGGTCTGCAAACAGGGCAAATGAGAGGGTTTGAAGAAATTAAAGGTGCATGCTTGACCTCAGTGGGGGGGGGGGGGGGGGGGTATTGGAACTTAGCGCTGCTGACGTCTAACAGTGTTGAAACGGAAAAATAAATTTGATTATAAATGAGAAAAAACCACGACATGTCCAAATTACTTAATCGCCGTTAAAACTAATCCTCTTACTTTTTTTTAAGGGGTTCACGGCCTGCCTGTAACGAAGCGTTTATCAATTAAGGGATTGCTTAGGGAAAACATATCTTAAGGTTCTTAACCAATCGTAACATATTTTATGGCATCAGTTTGAGTCATGAACAAACACACGAGTTTGTGTTAGTGTCGATCGGCAAGAAAGTTCTGCAAAGCGCGTTATGTGTGTGGGTCTATTCTTGCAGTGATACGATTAACAGCACTCAAGTACTCTCGAGTGTTTGGCAACAGTAAATTTTTAAAAAGGCGCTTCTGTTAATAAGGTTCCCACATGTCTAGAAACCTGTCATTGTGAATTTTTCTTAGTGTGATGCCTACCTAAGAGAATAGGATATTTGAATTGAGTGCAACTTACCTAGGATTCATTATTTCCACACAAACGATGACTCCTGTGGAATTCAGCAAGGAAGAAATGGCGACATTTCGTAAAAAACGCGCCTTCAAAACAGCGTGTTTTTGAATAAATAATTACCCTGTCCTTCAAACAAACTGATATGACGAGGAAGAAGACAAAATTTTGTTTATCGTGGCCAAATAAAACGTTAAAAATATCCGACCGATTGCAAAATATTACCATTTTACTTACTGAGAGAACGATTATGCCATGTTCAAATTTGATTTTGCCGCTCAGCGCTCTTTTTTACCGGATGTGACGTCATTTTTTGTTAGATGATTCAGATACACAAAAAGTGCCAGGCGTCGCAGAGTGTTCTCCCCCGCCCCTGGATTCCCCCTTTTACGTGGGTCAAAGGTGGAGTCAAAGTTAAGATCACATTTGCCCTCCTCTTTGTCATGGATCAAATGTATCGGCAAAGCCATGACATTTTTGACACACATTTGACGCGCGTCAAAGTTTGGATCAAAGCTGTGATCATATTTGACTTCGACTTTGATCAGGATCAAATTTAGAGTAAATCCAATTTTTCGTGCCGTGTACGTCAGTGGACAAATTAAGACCTGGACAGCACGCACATGCGCAGTTTTCCATCAGGAAAAGTCACGCGATCAAACTCGTCACCAGGGATTCAAAACACGGACCAAACGTGGGCCTGGTCGCAGGCTCAGAATAATTTTGGCACAGCTTCCCACGCGGCTCGTGATTTACGTATTCTTCTCGTGTACTTCCAACATCCCGCGTGGTTTTTCAGCCGATAAATTATAAAAACCTGTGGTCTATTGCTTAAGTATCTTAAAATACCTTTTTCCCAGCCGATATTTTGCTGGCGGGGAAACCCAGAAGTTACTCACAGTCAATATCTAAACCTCAACCGGAATTTGGGTAATTTAATTTCAGTTAGTTTGTGTGGGTACTTACTGGCTCGTTAATTTCTTAGGATTATGTTAGTACCTCCCATACACGTGCTACCCTCTCCCAGAACTCGGAAAATGCGTAGATACGGTCCTTCAGCCACACCCATCTGGCCATTTTCCCTCCCTCTCCACTGAAGTCTTGTATATGACCGTAGATGGCTCTGAGGCCACACCCATCCACCCATTCCCCTCTTCTTCCCCACTGAAGATGTAGATAAGACCCTGCAACCACACCTCCAAATGTGTTTAGTAGGTGTAAATTAGGGTGGTGTATCTGCTAGCTGGCGCAGTTTTACACTAAAATTTGCTCGGAAGTAAAAGTTGATTCATCTCAACCAGAATAAAAAACAAAGAGAAACTATTGCTCTAGGGGCAGCTAAGTGCAGTTTTAGCCAATTCACATGTAACTTGAGACAAGAATCAGGGGAGGGTTTGACCAGTAAATGTTTATGTCAATCCAGAGTATTTTTTGCGTTCACGACTATACTACGTTTTCATTGTTCTTTAATGCCCTGTGGGGTTTCAAATAAGCTAAAAACGATAGTAAAATAGAAAATAGAAACCGTGGTAAAACCTTAACTGTTTACTCCTCATTTACAAATTAGCCATTTTACAGATTTTACTTGCTTAGAGCGAGCGAAATTAAAGTTTACGTAAGTAGTGACAACATTTGCACGGGCATCCATCGAATTGTAATGCACGACTTCACACCAAGCAGCATGTTTACATATCAACATTTGAAAAATGTAGAAGTTTGTATGGAGTTTAGGACTGTGACTTTCTGCCGGTTAAAAAAGGCAAAGTCGCAACTGAATAAGGTTCACAAAACAATATCTGGTGTTTCTCTCTATTGCTACGTTGCGTTTCTTGTTAAATTGAGCGAGTTTTAGAAATAATTATGTTCTATTGTGTATTGTAGAGAACCAAGGTAGGAAAATGCACCAGGTTTCAGTGTCTTGCAGTCGCTCGACTTGCTTTGGAAATTGCTCGCATTTTAACACAAAATCGACAACCACTCCTATTCTACTTCGTTCCCCTTATGGTCCAAGAATTAAACAACTTTTTGTAACATGAAACTGCTCATACCTTGTTTCCTCATGGCATAAACAGCTTCACAAATGAAGCACTATTTTTGAAATTGCAGCCATTACAAACAAAACTAGTGAGACAATCTCAGATAGTGGAGAGTGCAATTGATAGCTCTGGCACGGTAGTCCCATAAGTACTCACCCATGCTCGGTTCACTTCCGGTTTATATCTTCCTTGGTAGTCTGCTAGGGCTTTTCCCCCTAACAGTGTGTATTTTTCAAGATTGTAATTTCATTCAAGGTCCAAAAATTACGCACAGTAACTACTGGTGTTTTACGTTGATTTTCGTTTCTGTTAAATTCAACAATACGTTGAAGCAGCAAACGTGACAATTTGGCTCTTCACGCCAACTTTGTAACTTGATACTTTTGTTTTCCTCGCAAAGGTATATAATTTAAAACCCTTGTTTTCTCCAAAACACACGGAAGATCCTGATGTGCTTGTTTTTTTGGAGATAAACGAAAGAAAGTTAAATATCGGATGTAGCAATGAAGAAACGGAAGAGAAACGATTTTGTTTTACTGAAAAAGCAATTTTTTTTTATCATCCGATGAACAAGAACTAATTTAATCATCAGATAGTCATGAAATACCACTTTCTTTTTCTGTTGCCACCTTTGTTGTTAACAATAAAACAATTCAAAATTAATACACAGCGCTACTTGATCGATCAGTGAACGAGTCTCCTCAAAGATTGTTCTTTCATTTAGGTGCCACGGAGTCTGCAGCAATAGCGGTTTTTCTTGCTTATAAACATCGACGTTATTCTTAGACATGCGCACTTTAGTGGTTGGCAAAAAGCCGGCTTCGTTTTGTTTTCATGGCTGCCATGTGCGATTCCGAGTACGGAAAAAGTCTCGATCCTGTTGCAAGATCGCGATATCATTTAATTAAGCTACAACAAAGGAACAAGTAGCCTTCCCGACCCATATAATTTGAAAGGATGAACAAATGATCCCAGTTCTTGGCGAGATTTAACATTTGGGGATCTGTACGGCCGTCAATAAAACCAGGAACATGGAAGATGGAACATGGAACATGGAACATGGAACATTCCGGAACATCCCGGAACATCGAATAATTATCATAATTACGCGAAAAATATGTAAAATAAAATTTTAAAAATTAAATCAAACAAAAATAAACTGGTATCAGCTCCGAAAATAGAAAAAAACAAAAACATAAAAAAAGGAAAAGAGAAAGAAAAATGAAAGTGACTGCAATGAGTGAAGGCTCCTCCTCTTTCCCGCCAATTGTGTCACGTCGCTTTTCAGCACTCTGTTTTTCAACACAAACATGGACGATTCTGACGATGAATGCCAGGTAATTCATTGCGTCTCCTTTTTTGATCCCTGATTTCTTCAACATCTGAGGTGTTTGTCTGAGCATCATACAGTTGCTTGTTAAGTCAGTATTCATAGTTTTGTTCCTATTTCATCTTCACGTTGCTATTTATCATTCCCAGTTTTCGCGCTGCTCCGCTAGGAACGCCTGGCACCATGACCCACTAAGTGCAGACTCAGCCTTTCCGGAAGACCGAGTAACAAGCAAGTTATTATTAATAAACTAGTGGTAATCAAAGATTTATAGAGCAGCGCGTTCACGCGCGGTTTTCGCATGTCTGGTTTACTTTGGTGGTGTTCGAATGGCTCGATAGAAAACTAAGTTTGATTGAATGTCAGATAACGATCTGCACGTGAAGTTGAACAACCGATGAATAGATCATAGCCTGCGGTAAAAGTATTTTTAATTAATTGAGTATTAACTTGTACCGGACAAACATTTTCCAGGAGATGCATTTGAACTGTTGGCGACACCTAGAATTCAATTTCAGATCGCCAACGCTTGTAACGAATATTTCTAGAGACAATACAGTTTTGACCAGCGACCCCGCAAGACAGCGCACGCGTCGCCAAATGTTGTTAGATTTTGTGTTTGTATTTGCTTACACTGTCATCAGAGGTCAAGCAGTCCGAACTAGTTTAGACAAGAAACTCGACACCGAAGAGTTTCTATCTCTATCCCATGGAGAAACTATTTCTTCGTGAGAAATCGTGTATACGCATATCTTTGTATTGACGTAATGAATTGAATAAAGAAATCACACTCGTGTACCCATACTTTTAGGTCTAATTAAGGAGTTCGAACGCCACCACCTTAGTTTTCTGTGGGTATTATGCTCATTACCACCTTTGTCCCACGCTCGTGTCATGTTGATTAATTCACCTTCACATTTCATTACCGAGCTTAAAATTTACCATCTTTATTAACTTATCACTGCTCGCGATGAATTCGATAGCGTTGATCCTAGCAGTATGCAGGACGCCTACGTATCAAGAAAAGCGGGTCCATTTGGCTAACAAAAGGCTTTGTTTTACAGCCCAAAATCAACCTAATATGGCCATTTTTGAACAATGGCGGCGGCAGCTTGAAAATGCTCAAGGGACTTTCAAAATTTCTCGAGCGGGAAATTTGAACGGTCGTAAAAAGCGAAGTAACTACAAATTCCCCCGAGGGGAGGTATTACGGGTACAATTTGTTGTGTGTAAATTGTTACGCTGGGGTGGCTGGTAGGGGTCACCATTGCGGCTATCGAAGACTCAGCGTTCCGGCGTCAACAAAACACAAAACGGCTCCTTTAGGAGCCACCAAATAAAACAAAAGTCAATGACCAACATATCTTCTTCGCCTTGATCCCCTCTTTACTGTGGCATACCATCAAGAAACAGTCTTTGGTTCGGGCCCAACTTTTCGCATTAAGCGTTACACGATAGTCCTTTAGTTATTGGTAGCTAGGGATTTTGCCGAAGTTAACCGGTAAAGCTCGTGGATTTTCACTGTGACGCAATAAAAAAATAAACCAAAATCATTTATTTGATTTGTGTTTAGAAATCTTACTGACAACCCGACTGGAAGAAATATTGGTTGGTAAATTTCGTTGAGGGCACTCTCTATAATTACGCACGCGCTGATGCTTTCAGACTAACAGTGGTAACCACAATGATGGAAAACCACTAGTCGGTCTAAATAAATAGATTTTGCAATATTCAATCTTTACAAGCTTAAGATCGGCCAGAGGCCTCCTATGAGGGTTCCATGGTTTGCATCAAATACGCGGCAGCGTTAAATGGGTTTGGCGTCCCGGTGCAAGTCCTCCCATGCAACCGATCCTAGGGCATTCCGCTCTCAAGCTTTGCGAAACTGGTGAGTTGCGCCACCACGTAGGTCGGTGAGAAGGGATGTTCCACTGCGGTTTTTTTAGCACTTTATTTAAACAAGGGTTTTACATTCAGTAGCCAGGGTAGTATTCTAAAAGAGCCCTGCGATAAGTAGATTTTAAATACTAGAATATAAAATTGCAGTCGGACGTGATGAAAATGCTATTTAGCATTCTGTTATTGTTGCTGTTGTTTTTGTTGTTTTTATGTATTTGAACATTCTGAAACGAACAAACCGGCGAAACGCACGTCCGAAAATTTTACTTTCCGCGTAACGAGAAATAAGCTCCGTCACTTAATTTGGCTGATTAAACTAAAACCGCGCGCCGTTAAGTATCAGAGTCCTGGCTTCCCTTGATACGCCGCACATGACGTACCCAGGCCATGGTTTTTCCTGACACGCCGCAACGTACGTATCAGGAACATGGCACTCTCCGACACGTCACGTTTCTTGACACATCACGTTCTGATCTCGGACTCGCCGAGTGTCGAGGAATTTCACGGCCACGTAAATTCAACGAAATTACTCATTTCACGCAGTGAAAACTACCGAGCGAAAAACAACTCTTAGCACTGTTCACGCTTTTTCAGTAGTGAGGCAAACAGAAAGGCATAGGAGCTTGAAAAATAGCAGGCACAAAAAAACTGGATGCGTGTTTACAGAAGTGTGCAAAGTAAGCTTAATGTTGAACTTGTTGTGAACGATCATGTCCGCTTTCCACAGGCAACGAAAAAAAATCCCAAGAAACTCTACGATCACTTGGTAATATTTTGCTTGCACTAATGATAACTGAGTTGCGTAAACTTTTGCTCTTTCGGAGGCCGCTGTTTTTTTCACTTTTTAATTAGGTAAAAACAAAACCGTTAATCGACTTTTAGAAATCGCGCTTGTTTCTTTTCTTTTGACTTACGCCGCCTGCTTTGGACGCGACAAACAAAGAAACGAAGCGTGGTGCACAGTGACCGCTTTTTCTCTTGCCTGATATTATCACAACGATAAACTAAGTCAAAAAATTTATGAAGGCCAAATTTATCAACACATAGAAATATATTACATCAATCACTCCTCCTCAACTTCCGTTCTTGTCCCGGCCGTTTAAGTTTAAGTTTAAGTTTAAGTTTAAGTTTAATAATACTTTGTCATGCTAGTACAAGTAAATAAATCATTTTATCTTTTGCCAAGTTAAAGCGATATAAAAGCGAACATTGCCAATCAAACTTGTAAGCTAATGCTTATTCCAAACGTCGTGCTACTGCAGTGACGAACTCAAATGAATTTGGCCCAGTAGTGGTATGACAACTTAAGAACGGCAGTGGTTTCAAACGTCGAATTTAATTCAGTCGCCGAGGATGGGACGAAGTTTGCCTTGCTTAAGACCATTTTAAATGATAGAAAGCAACGGCAGCTGGTACAGGCTACGAATTCAGTTCGGCCCTGCAAGAGCACGTCGTTTGAAGCCAAGTCGCGACACGGCAAGGCCTGCTGTGCTAAGTAATTCAGCTTGCCGAACTGAATGGTTTCAAACGTCACACACACACTTTATTATTTTCAATTTATATTTTACAAAAAAAGGGCATGCCCGCAACTAGCAAAGGCTAATTTAGGCGGACCATGCTTTAATAGCGGATTACAAAAATATACGTTGTGCAACTGTCGTGCTTAAGTCAAATTAAGTTCTTGAATTTAGTTCGGCACGGCAGTGGTACGACGTTTGGAATAAGCCTAAAGCTCTTACTTTATTCAGGGATGAGAGTCTGGCCGATACTCATACAGCCGGTCAAGTGTCCCTTTGGGCTCCCCCAGTGGAAATTGATCTTGTGATAAAAATTACACTTCTCACTCCTCTAAGGTAGTTAATTTGTCATGCCGACAATTTTTCCGATGAGCACAAGTTTTCTCGCTAAGCTTCGGAAAAGAACTCGGCGCTTCTAATAACAAAAGGGCTATTGTTCAGGTTTAACAAAAGGGCTATTGTTTATGTTAAATCACCAAAACGGACCCACTACAATAGACCATTTCTTGATAGTATCATATATGAACTCAGTTAAATGACCTTGCTCTCCATGAGTTCTCGTTGCTCAGTGGATAGAGCGCCCGCCCGGTGTTCGGGAGGTCATGGGTTCGATTCCTGTCGGGGACTCAGAATTTTTCTTTGTCCCACGCTCGTGTCATGTCGATTAATTCACCTTCACAATAGTATGCTTTGTTTGAAAACCAGCGCATTTTGAATTTCAGAGTTACGGCTGTGCGTGACACAAAGCTAGAATCGCATTAGTCGAAAAATGCATATCTGTCTCATGATTTTGTAGCTTTTTTAGAAGTTAGACCATTAGGAAAAGTGCTTATGTAACTGTTTGTTTGTTCGGTACAGATTATCAGTCGCTCAGATAGCAAAAGTAAGTTCCAGGTGTTTGCACTTTTTTCCGGCCGCCATATTGGTGCACCACAGAATTGCACCAACATGGCTTTTCCATACTGGGCTCTGTGAATTTCAGATCACAATTTCTTCTCTTTATCCGCTGAATGGTTTTCGATTTATTTTTTTATTGCGTGACAGTGAAAACGATCTATTGTTTAGATCTGTTCAGTGAGCTCATTAGTCTCAGAACGTGCTCAAGCTAAATATGTAACGCCTGCGTTCAATTTTAAATAAAAACACGAAAAAACTAGTCACCGTCGTTGGCGTCCCCCAAAATACGCAGACCGTAGTCATTCCACGATGTCAGTTGTGCCGAGGACGGCAAAGAAATGTACAAAGATTTATAACGCTCGTGCGCCTCAGTGTTCCCCAAAACGAAGCCGAGTGAAACATATCTTGAGGTCGAGGGGAAACAAAACTCACTGTTTTTATATGCCCCTCAACTCAAAAATAAAAAAAAATAAAAAAAATAAAAAAACATATTTGCTTGACGTAAGCAAATTTTCCGCGGTTTTAAGATACACAACCTTATCACGTGCGAATCGAAAGTTCAAGTTGTTGTTTCCCTAGGGTAAAGGTAAGTCTGCATACGAGCCAAGGGGCCCATCAGGTCCGAGCTTATCCCGGTTTTTGTAGCATGAAGCTTAGTTTTTTGGTCTTCGCCTATAGCAAGTTAACATTCAGCTTTTCCACTCACCGAAGTTTCAGCCTCTGAAGTGCCCGCTATCCTGAAGAAATTCGTCTCGACAGAAGCGACTTCGGAGGATGCCATTTTAAAACTGTCTTAGCCAGGTTTTGTTTATGTGACGTCATTCTGTCCGACTCGAAATTGGCGGGAAGGAGAAAAACCTGCAACTGACTTGGCATCCTTCACAAGGTCAGCAAAATCTATTTTTTTCCAAGCGATTATCTACCTCACTATATTCATTTTGGAGTTTGGAACATGTTTGGCTCAAAATAATGGTTCAAGAGCAACCATAACCCAGAGTGCCATTTGGACAAAATCTCTTGGACGGAATGACGTCACGAAAACGCGGTCTGGCTGCTGAGTACTGTTCAAAATGGCGACAACGATGTTCGAATTTCGGGCTTGTTTGGAGACGAATTTCATAAAGAAAACCTTCACTTTTGAGGCTGAAACTTCTGTGAGTGGCTAAACGTAGTGCAAGATTTTTTATTAGCATTGACAAAAAATATACGTTTTTTGGAGTGACCTTCTCCTTTACCCTCAGTACTAAATTCGCCTGTACCCATTTATACACTTGGGTGAGGAGAGGAACTGTGAGAGTAAAGTGTCTTGCCGAAGAACACAACGCAATGTCCCCAGCCAGGGCTCGAGCCCGGACCGCTTGATTCGGAGGCTAACGCACTAACCATGAGGCCATCGCATGTCCACATATGTGCCCTAGGGAGTTAGTGATTTTGGCTTGTCCTGGGAACTTAGTGCGTTTTGACCTACGACACGTGACACGTTCTCCTCCAATGGGAAAATGTATCTGAGTTGGGAGGTGTGACAATCATCTTTGTTATACCTCAGTCCCAACTTAAATACGTTTTCTCATTGGAGGGGAACGTGCCACGTTTCATCTGTCAAAACTCACTAACTCCTTAGGGCGGAGAACTACTTTGGGAAATACAATTTACTGTCTCTCTTGGGGCCAGTCATTAAGTGCTTAATCGCAAATTTTAAAAGTATTGTTGACGACTTGCTGCTATAATTAACAGGCACACTATGGGTCCATAGAAGGCTTAATGGTCTGCCACAAGTTCAATTAATGGAAGCCTTGTCTCAATCGAAGAAAACTGACTAACATGGTGTATAAGTTATAAATGCAGGAGCGGATCCAGGATTTTTCAAAGCGGGGGAGTGGAGGGGGGGGGGGAGGTTGCTGTTACCCTGGGGTTGCAGAATCAATAGCCATATTCCCAAACGGTTACAATTTGAGAATTAGAACATAATTAAAAACCGTTTCACTAGAAATACCAGCAATGCCGTAAAGAAGTAATTACGAGGTACCTGTACAGAGAGTTTGCATTTTAGTTCTGCCATAATAATTACTGTTTTGCTTCTCCAAAAGAGGGGTGGCTCCACACGACCCCCCCCCCCCCCGGTAATCCGCCCCTGAAATTTAAGTCTAGTTTATTAAAATGTCATGACATAGTGAGTGTGTTGCCAACTGTTTCTTGCCTCCTACGCACCTACGCGGAAGCTCTTTGGGCTCATCACGCAATCTTCCTCCCGCAAGAAGAAGATTGCGTGACGAGCCCAAAGAGCGCCTGTGTAGGGCGCCAACTGTTTCTTAGTTATGATAGTTACAATACATTCTGATAACCAACACAGACCAATAAAAAGAAACTTAGGAAAGCAAACAAACAAAATTGTGGGATAACATTCAATCTTAAAATGTTATTTTACTGACCTATACGATTGAACAAACCACTAGCTATTCAGCTTTTAAACGGCTAACACATCAAATCATTAAAGTTTGCTTTGTAAACATTTCGACATATACAACGGTAACATAGCTTGGTTCTTCGAGCTTAACGCTTTTAAAAGATACATCATTTACATCAGTTTCTTATGATACATTCTAATAACCAACACAGTATTGAAGGAAGACAAAAACAACAACAAAACAAAACAAAACAAAAACAAAAACAAAGTTAGGAAAGCAAACAAGCAAAATTGTACGATAACATAAAATCTTAAAATTTTATTTTACTGACGCATACGATTGAACAAACCACTAGCTAATAAGCTTTTAAACGGCTAACACATAAAATTATTAAAGTTCGCTTTGCAAACATGTTGATATAAACAACGGTAACAATGCTTAGTTCTTTGAACTCAACGCTTTTAAAAGATACATCATTTACATCAGTCTCAGACTGAGTAGTTAGGCACTTACAACAGTGCTGCAACACCTTTGAAAGGCCATTTTCAACCTACATTACATTTTCATGAACATCTCTTATTGAGTATAAAAGTTATATCATATTATATACATGTCTCTATCCTGGGGCGGATCTAGGGGATGGGTTTGGGACCAAACCCCCTAAATTTAAAAAAAAAAATGAGACATAATAACATGCTGGCTTGGCCTCGGAATGCCGGAAATCCCATTTCTGAGGACCAAGATTTTAAAAATTTTCTGGGAGAGGGTGCCTCCCCGCAGCCTGGTCCACGTCTCAAACCCCCTTCTCTAAACTCCTGTATCCACCCCAGCTATCCAAATTTAATTCGCGGTTCACTGTACATCTTCGTTATTCATTATAACAAATATAAATGAATGAACTCGTTTCTTTGTTTTGGACTTTTCCTAAACCTTACCGTTTGCTGCGCTTCCAGGTGAATAATTATAATGATAATTTTTACACACATTTAGAGCGGTTTTCAATTGAGTGCTGTAAAACCAGAACCACAGTAATTACTCTGGCCAACCACAAGCGATACAGAAAATCTAATGAACCAATCAAAACTCGAAGGAAATAGAACTAGCTCACGCAAAGCGCGGGAAACGTATGCGAACGAATCACGATTGCTTTTGGTTTTACTTCTGATTGGATAAAAAAGTGGCACCAGTGTTTTTTAAGCCGATTATGTGACATTCAAGTAAAAACCACTGTGGATGGATTAGCTAATAAGTACCCAGTCTTTTGTTGGGGATCTTAGATGCCTTGCACCATAGTACCGGTACATGTACATGCATAGTCAAATGATCAACATGGCTGCACATTCACTATTCACATACTCCATTGTATAAGCAACACTATTGTGTCCAGTTACACTGTTATTTTGCAGTACATCTGATGAAACACTCAACATGGTACCACTGCTTCTGTTCTTCCATGCAAACGATTGATTTCTTGCTCGGTTTTGTCGATGTCATGTTTGGAGGCATGGAAGAAGTATTGGATTTCACGAGCTCTGTTTAAGTTCTCCAGAGCTTCTTCTGTTGAACCCAGGGCTCCAAGAGCACAGCCCACACCATAATAAGCTCTGGCGGTGTCCAAATGTTCATCACCTGGAACACACAATAACAGAAAAGAAAATGATTAGACTTTTGAAAGCTCCAAATGTCAGGGGGAGCTAAAGTAAAACTGTCAAAGTGCAGAACTACCCCAATGACAGTGAACAAAACACAAGATAAAAAATAAAGAAATAAAGAAATCTATAAAGAAGTTCGTCATAGAGGAGGTGAAAACTGTTGTCATGAAGCTCTTTAGAACCTCTAATTTCATTGGATCTTGTCGGCACGAAGCTCTATTATTTTAGGGCCAGAGTCCATTGTTACTATATTGTTTGTTAATACCATTTTCTCAGCCAATTCTGTGAGACGTTCCGAAGAGGTTCGTGGTGTAAAAATATCAACACTACTGACAGACAAGTTTGCAAGAAATTTGTTAAATATCAACTGGACCTGCAGTTAAGTAGCCAATCAGAGTAGATGAAAACAATTACTTACTGCCTTGATATAATTAAAACCTCTCATGAAAATCATTTGTTGAATTTAGTTCCATACATTGTGTAGTTCCAGAAAATATCCATATGTCCCCCATGGAAGGGAGTCCCCCCCCCCCCCGCCCCCACCTCTCTGGAAATTCTGATTAAGCTTCATACATTTCTTAAAATTTTTTGGTCTTACAGAACCCCCCACCCCCCCCCCCTGGAAATTCCAATCTCTTCTGTGGGGAGAGAATGGATATTTTCTGGAACTGAACATTATAAAATATACATTTTAAGGCCAACTTGTTGAACCTCAATGGGCCATTTCCAAATTACGTTTAGTCTCTTTCTCAAATCGAGTCTATCCTTAAATATGAAAATGAGATTTCATTCACATGCAAATTAAACTCATTTTCATATCGTTGAATGGTTGTGCACCAGGCCCTGCTTTGAAAGAGGCTTAGGACAACTTGGAAATTGGCTATTGGTCTAATCTAGTGTGGCTTTGTATCATGACCATGTGCATTACCAGTGGCGGATCCACACCTTGAGCTAAGGGAGGGGGCCTGGTTTTGTTTTGATTGCCCTGCCAGCTTTTCTTCCTTCTGTGATTTCTTGTTTTTTTACCCAAAATAAGAGGGGGGCCCTCCCCTAGATCCGCCACTAATCACTATTGTGCACGGAAACACATCAGCTTACTAACTCCATTTCAAAACTACCTCAGCCTCTAGTTCTTACAAACATAATGTCATAACGTCATAATTAATGAAGGAAGCCAAAATAACCTTCCACGCAATGGACCTAACTTACAGGACAAGGGTTACCCCTAACTAACTGCCTGCTTCCTATAGGAGAGCTTGCATACAACAGCACCGCAGGGGCTGCATTCCTGTCCTTATCCCAATGTAAAAGGGGTAGGGGGTACTGACTCTCACTTCACATCTGTAAAGATGAGGTAACATGGGGGAGGAGTCCCTTACCTGTAATTATAATATAATTGCACAATTGCAATTATGCAGTTCCAGGAAATATCCATGCCCACCCCAATGGAAGGTCACTGGAAAATCTGAGGGGGTGGGAGGTCTCAAAAGCCAAAACACTGCAAAGAGTGTTAAGTCAAAGGGGAAGCTCTCTTGAGGGAGTTGGGTGGGTGGGGTGGGGGGTGGGGTTTTCAAGCCGAAAAATAATTTCATGGCAGGAGAATGGATGTTTTCTGGAACATAACAGGAAAAAATGGGTCCAGTACTAGTTCAAAGATCCCCGCCTTTTAACCCTATAACCACATAAGGGAATTAACTGGCTTTAAGTTGCTGGCCATTCTGCCCCTTTAGTGCCAGTTGCCAGATGAAGTTGGAGAGTAGAGTACTGTTGTAAACAAATTGAATTTAGAGGTAGGAAGAGAAGAAGGATAGGCTTTATAAAAAGGTGATGATACAGTGTGCAAAACACATTACCTAACAGTGATTTCCTCATGGCAAGGGACTCCTTCTTGAAGCCTACAGCGCGTTTGGGATTTCCAAGCTTCTGATAAGCATCTCCAATGTAATGCAGCAATGATGCTGTGAAAGGGTGTGTACCAAGAAGCTCTCGATATCTGACCACGCAGAGGTTTGTCCAGATGTTCACAGCAGCTTTGTATTTTCCACTGGTAAACATTGCCACTATTAAAATGGAAATAGGACAGAAGCAGCAATTAGTATTTTAATATGGAAATGAAAAAACTGAAAAAGTTTCTCAAAGCAAAAACTGTGATCATTGCAATATATATTAAATAACTTTTACCACAATTGCTACTAAACTCACAATCTGATTAGTTAATTTGCCGTTGTTGATAAGAGTCCAGGCAACACTGCTTGTGTCAATGTGTCATGCAATGCCTTTTTCAGCTTGTGCTCTTGAAAAAACATTTTCTTTATTAGTGAATATTGTGGTAAAAAACAAGTCGAATGTGGTTTAGCGTTGTCTGTACTCTTATCGACAATGATACGCACTCACTTGGCTGTGCGAGTGGACTCACAAGGCACAGCAAAGTGAGACCACAACATTTTGACCACTGTGATGACGCGTACTCATTGTCAATAAGAGTACAGACAACGCTAAACCACATTTGATTTTTTAAGTATGATGTATCATTCAATTCTAACTGGCTGCTGTGACAATATGCCAATTATTACTTTTTCTTTTCATTAAAAAAGCCCTAAATGTCTTAACACCCCTGAATCTCTACTGGGTTTGACCAATCACAATCAAAAATTCCCTTTCCCATCTCCTAACCCCTCCCCCCCCCCCCCCCCCAATAAAACAAAAAACAGTCTGGAACCATTTGCATTATTGAAGGTAGACATCTATAATAACTAGATGCTCTAAGAGCGTTTACTCGGTCTTCGTACCGCAGTATCAAATCGTACTTTACGAAAATGCGTATTGAACACAATAAAAACAAATTAAAGAATCAGGATATTTTAGCACAGGAGTTCCGCTTAGATATTTACTCTTCAAGTTGTTTCATTGAGTATCCTCCTAATCCAATCACAAGTTGTGAGTTTAACCCACTTTGGTTCAAGAATCAAGCACAGCCGTCTGCGCATTTATGGAGAACTTGTTTGCAAAGAATTTTCCAGGTCTTTTTACAACTTATGGCAATCACATTGTGTATGCTAGCACAAATTGTACGAAGTTCGTTTACTGGTCATGGCGATCTGAGTAAACTGGGCAGCTGAACATCTTTGCTGTATTGCGATCTTAAACCCTTTCCAAGAGTCTCATCTCCTTTGGAGGGCCAATAGATAAGCTCCTTCGCGAAAACAACAGTCCTAGGACAAGGTGCAAATTGCATTGCACTTAATTTGCATAAACTTTCAAGTTATGTTTTTGCAGATAACTTCTGAGAATTTGCAACCCTTAACGCAGTTTATGAAGAAATATTCAAGCTACATATTTTTCTTGAATCAAGGCAGGAGTACTTTTAAAAAGGAACTCATTTATAAGGGAAGATGCAGCATTCTGTTTTACTATTTAAGCTTATTTATTTTGGTTTCATACTCATCTAGTTCATGTCACGCAACATGATTTTTTTTAGCAGTCAGACACAGTTTTCTAGAAGAACTGGCAATTGCTAAGACCACAGAATATATTTGAACTACTAGTGAAATAACTGGCTAAACTATTGTCAATGCAGATTTTCCTTCAGACTTGGCAAGAACATTGGTTCGTCAATAATCCCGCACAATTCCCCGCACAATCGAAGGTTTAATTTTCCTGCACAATTTGTCTCCAAAATCACACGTTATTTTTTTTTCCTGCACCCTACAAGAAAGCTAACTAAACTTGGAGGTAAGATTTTTAATTCAAGTTACCAAAAGTCTTATCTTTACAACTTTAGGGATCGACGTATCTTGCACGGTGCAAGAAACAAGTTGCATGTTTTTAATGAGCTACGAGTCCAAAAACATTTTTGTATTTAGCTCGTTTTATTGCAATATGATTTGTTTTACTACAGTGCTCTAAATAATAACAGCAGTAGCCCACATACCATCACTGACTGCCTGTTTTTTGTCAGTGTTTTTGTAGTTTGAACTCATACTGTGATCAGCTCAGTTGTTATCTCACAAGAACATTTCGAGCGTGAACTTTGCTTACCTGGCTGGCTTTCAAGCAATATAATTTGTCGATCGACCCTTTCCAAAAACGATCGACACCTTTGTATGTGAGATGAGCGTATAAGGCGCGATTCTTGCTAAAACTTTTTTCGCAAAACACCGCAGTCTGTCACGAAGAGTGAGCAATGCGTCTCTCGTCCCCAGTTTCCACAGTCTACGCATGGAACACCTGGGACCATGACCCCCCTTTTGGCGACCAGAACACTTGCATTTTATGATTCGGGCTTTCCTACAGAAGCGCGAGTAATTACATTAAGGATGCTTTATTATGTGTGTTGAGCATAGACCAGTGTGTGGTACAGAACAGTGTGTGTGTGACATAACGTGTGTGGTCCAATATCACATCAGTTGGAGTGTCACTTCCCAAATACTCAGGATCACAAATTTAACTATATTTTATACCAGACTACACAATGTAGTTCCTAGCTGGCTTTTGCTGCATATAAATTATTTATCATATGACACCATTTTTTGCAAAGGAGTACATGTATGCCTTTCTGATAGAAACCTGCCTCCATTTTATTTCATATTAATACTTTAAAGATGATATCCAGTCTGCATTGTGCACTCTCGAGAGTTTATTTACATTTTTGCTTTGATTCATGTGAAACATCATAAAATGTAGCTTTTTTAAACTACTTAATACATGAAGAAAATTCAAAGGTTCATATGGTTGCAAAGCTTTATGCTTCCTTCTTTCTGATATCACTTATGAAACAGCTACTTCATATCTGTAAAAATTGAAGAAACTGTTGTTTAAAATGTCTAAACCATAAGGTAAGTGCTTCGTAACAAATAACATTGGATTTGCATTTCCATCAATTGAGGCTCACAAACACTGGGGTGTCAATACTGCCCAATACAGACTGGAAATCATCTTTAAGAAACATCAGTGAGCAGTTTTACAGTACTTACTTGCCAGGTCACAGAAGCCACCAGCCAAAAGCATGCGCTCCATTTTTCCTGATCCTTCAGAGCGCACCAACCTCTTACGCATTCCAATGCCTTGTGCTATAAGCGAGATTCCTTTCTTTCTGTCTCCAGCGACAAAACAACAAAGACCCAGCTTGCACTTGCAATGACCCTTGCATTCTGAGTCATAATTCACAAGACGGGTCTGTAGATCATGTGCCTCTTGAAGGCTCCTTTTGGCATCGGTGTGACAGGCATCCTTGTAACCATAGTAACATAGCTGCTTGAATCCAATGGACACAAGACACTCACTGTACAAGGTCTTGTCAGCCATTCCTTCTGCCACTTGCAAACACTTTGAATACAAAGACATGAACTCATCCAGATTCATGACCTTCGCCAAGAAGTTGACAGCTTCAGTGGAGACATGAAGCCCATAATGTTTCAAATTGTCATCTTCTGTTGATGCCAAAATGGCATGGGAGATGTTTGTCTTTCTGTTATGATACTCCTCAATGACAATCTTACAGTCTGTGCTGATGAAGTCATCAGTCAGTTGCTGTAGCAGTGAAAGGTAGTGGTTTGAAAAACGTCTGATTGCCATACTGTATCCTGTGCAAGCATCCTCTCTTGAAGATTTACAAAAAGCTTGTACCAGGGGATGCAAGCTGTAGCTGCACTCCAGGTTACTCTGGTCTTCATCTTGTTGAACAAGTGAATGTTGTTCAAGGTTGTCAAGTACAAGTTGAAAATCAAGAGGATCTTCATTAGGAAACAATACAGCTTTTGCTTCTTCTTTGGTGAAGGATGTAGGAAATGATGCCAGACAGGCAAGATATTCCTTCATGTCAGGGCCTAGATTGTTATAAAATACTCTAAGAAGAGAATACAGTTCTTTAATTTGAGCATTCTTAGCTTTCAGGAAAATGTGTGGGCAGTTTTGAAGTTTCCTGTGGAGATCAACTGGATCAATTGTTTTCTTTTTTAAAAATGACCCGGTTATTGTTAACAACAGAGGAACTCCACGGCAGGCCTTAGCAAATGCACGTACAAGATGGTCTGAAATATCAGGCACATGATTCTTGAGATAAGCAGAAGAATCCTTACCAGTTAATGGCTTTAGGGGAATGTGTTTGGTGCCAAATGAGAAGACTTTCGTCAATGCATTCCTGCTGGTGATGAGTGTGACAACATTTGATGCCTGTTGACCAATTTCTTCTAAAAAATCCTCAAAGTTTGACCCATCCCCTATTTGAAGGTCCTCGGCATTGTCCAAGATAAGCACAGTCTGGCGTGGAAGGGAACTTAAATAGCTCTTCAGCTGCAAGACTGGATTTTCCTCTGCATAGACACCTACCAATTTCTTCAGCATGTGTTCTGCTGCAAGGCTAAGCCTTTGCACATTCCTGAGTGAAAAATACAGCACATCTCTTCCTTCATCCAACATGCTGTAACCTACATGTGTGGCCACCGCCGTCTTGCCGAACCCAGGTGGAGCGACTATGGTTATTAGGCAAGCGGTATCGTCTCCTTCAGTTGCCAATGACTGTGTGATTTCTTCACAAACATCCATTCTTCCGACAAATTTAGGGACTTTTCTTGGGAGACCAACAGATTTTGGTCTCCATTCATTGCTTTCTCCTGCAGGTTCTTCTCCTGTTAATAAGAGTGAATACTAACTTAAATTACATGAGTTAAAATATTATAAATTACGATGCAAATCATAAAGTGATACTTATGAATGATACTTATAATTTTGGTATTTTTAGGCCAAAATTGACAATAGCTTTCCAATACATCAGTGACATGCAAATTTGGTCACCATCAAGTAGACAATCAGCATGCGTTCCATAAGAAGATAATCTCTAAATTTCATTTCTCCTTCATTATTGACCCTCCACCACATGATCAGTGGTCAGGTAGAAACATCTTAACTACCTACCCATGTGCATTTAGGACAACTGTTGCTGATTCTTAAAGTGATTATAACAAAAATCTCAGAGACTGAAGCAGTTCAATATAATTTTTTCAAATTTAAATGCTTAATTTGATCAGATACCCTGGCCAGCTCTCCAAGACCCCCCAACTTATTATAAGCCCTATTAGTGAAATGTGGCCAATATGTCGCCTCAATCAAATCACTTCTGGTTAGAAGCCCGCCCCTATTCAAATTTCCCCTGTTCAGTTACTAACTTGCTCACAGAACATGGCTCTTGAAGAATGTTTGCAAGAAGAGTGCCAGTCAAAACCTTATGGCTTTTCTATAGAATATATTGTTTATCACAGCTTTTGATTTTTTTTCAGATTGTGTAGTTCCATAAAGTATCCATACCCCCACCACCGAGGGAATTGGAAATTCCAGAGGGGTGGGGGGTCAAAGACCTTGGAAAATGCGAAGGGGAGGGGGGTTGGACGGTTGATTTAGTTTCCAGATGCCCTTCGATTCAATACAGATTCAAGTATCGATCTAGCGGTTCAAAAATCCTTTCTTACCTACTAAGTAGATCTTTCACATGAAAAGAATAGTGGCTTGAATACTTGTATTTGAATCGCATTATATTTGAAATAAATTTTCTTTCTTCAAAAAGCACTTTGAAAGCTGACAAATGCGAAGAATTCAAATGTTCCATTGCATGGAAATGGCCGCCATTACTTGTTTCCAGTCTACATGGAGTCACTTAGTGGGCTGAAAAGCACTGGTGACAAGCCGAGTTTGTTTTCGCATCAGTCTTCGAAGCTGTTGAGTGGTAGTTGATTTCTTTTGTGAAATTACTTTCTCTATAAAGGTAGAAATGATGTTACGATTTCACAAACTTGAGAATTTCTTATTCTTGTTTATCTCTGTCCATTTGTATGTAATTTTCCTGTAAAATTGGGTTTCATTGCGAGTGTGTTAGCAATCAGTCCTTCAACCAAAATAATATCACATTTACATTGGGACTTAGTTGTATAAGAAGGTAATTTGACAAGTTACTATTTTATCTATTTTCTTTTAAAACAAGTTTTAATAAATTGCTGTATGTTTTCTACGTGTGTATCTTCAGACGTTATGATCGATCGAGAATAAACAGCAGTGACATGTAATGTAGATGGCTAAGTGTTTGGAGTATTTACTTTAACTTTAACACAATTTCTTGCCAAAACTATTTTTTTTTCCAGAGGGTATTGGGGGGTGTACACATACTTGTGGAAATTCCGGTGGGGTGGGGGGGGGGGGAATTAGTTTTGTGTTCAAAAATTGAAATTCTGGGGAGGAGGGGGAGCTTACACGAAATTCCCTCCATGGTGGGGGTATGGATATTTTCTGGAACTACACATTTCCAACAATATTTTTGCTCTACCAATTGAGTTATTAGCCCTACCCACCCCTCCTTATCCTAACCCCCGACCCCATCCACCAGTTATCTCCACCCCACCTCAGTTTCGTCTAGATATCAGCTCCTAATCCCAAAGGTATATTTATCTTCAAAAGTTGTACAGGCCAGAGCATATAACCGACATTTCATGGCCCTCTATTTTGCTCTGTTTGACACAAGCAAAGGGAATCTTTGGAAAGAATTCACAATAACGTGGGAATTGAACAAATTCGAAAACTTTCCGAAGCGGTAGGCAGACATATTTTCGGCCGATCGTCAAAGAAACGCTCTACAACTTCGCGTACCGTATTTTGATTTAGGGATTATTAAAGCTTATGGTTTTCTTGTGGAATGGTTCGGCCGAAATGGCGCTTAAAGTTTTATTTCAGTTTGTTAAACTCTCCTGAAGTCTTCGTTTAAAACACGGATAGCAATTTATCGAGAAAGAATCCAGCGTGTGAATTCCACTGAAAACAATGCGTACGAGAACGGGAATTAATTAAGCTTAATGACAATTTTACAAACCCTATATTTCACTGGAAATGCTACATTTGTCATTATTGAACCTCTTTTCCCACCAGACTTAATGAATAACAAGCGAACGTAGGCGTTTTTTGTCACCTGATTACGGTAGGCGGCGAATGGTGGCAAAGGGGTCGAACAGCCGATCATCTTTGCACTTGCACATTGTACGTATACAAAATCAAAAAGTTCCCAGCTCTCACCTGACAATTCCGAGCGAATAGCATTCGCTAAGAAAATCGAACCAGAGCTGTGAAGAGCTTGCAAAAACACTGGGAACGCCTGGGAACCTTTCCGCGGCAATAAATCTAAGAGAAGCCACGCTTTGTACTCGGTTGTCTTTTCCGCGAGTATCTCTTGGCGGTCATTCTCGTCCAAAATACCTCTAGAATAGAGTTCTTCGGTTATTCTTCTTAGACTTCTTACACCGATGTTTCCTGAGATCTTTAACCGCAACTTCTTTAGGACTTTTCTGTGTGATTCTTCCATGATTCGCTTAACGAGAGCAACTTTCCACGGTCTAATTACTCAACGATGTGATTTCAGGCTTTTTATCAGATTGGCACTCAACCACTTTCTCCGACCACGTGACCAAAAGAAACGGAGGCTCTGGGGACGAGAATGACAACGGTGGAACAACGTGTCGTTTTACCCGGAAGTTTATTTGAAGCTTTTACTATTGCGTCTGCGTAATGCAATTAAGGCCGCTGCCTACTAAATACAAAGGTTTTTGCGCTAGGTTAGGACCACGCGGAAAAAGTAGATCTTTGCAAGGGCTACTAGAATCCCCGAAGAAAAATTGGGGTAGTCATGCATTTTTTCGAGATAATTAGATTTTTCTGAAAAAAAGAAGGAAAGGATATCTCTTCACAGATTTCCTTAGAATTCGCCTTTACAGACAGAAAAGCAAACACATTTGCAAAGATCTTAAAACTACATGGTAAATGGTAACATAAAAACCATTTTTGGTATGTTTTTAGTATAGGTAATCATACGGTTTCGAGTTCAATTTGGAATTAATTTGCACGAGTGAGTTTTTCAAAAAGCTGAAATTGCACGAGCCGCTTCGGCGAGTGTAATTTCAGCTTTTTGAAAAACTCACAAGTGCAAATTAACTCCAAATTGAACGAGAAAAACCGTATGATTACTTATTAATAATATAAACATGAAAAAATTCGCGCGGAGGAAGTGCCGGAAGATCTTTCTTGGAGCTATTTTTTCTTATTTGAGAAAACTTTTTTCAAAGTTTCAACACAAAATTTTCGTCATCATTTTACCTGATATCATTTTCTTAGAAAAATTCCTATTATCTTTCAGTCAATTATAATCCAGAATTTTGATGTGTAATTTGCACTGGTGTTACACTTTTTGCACTGATGTTACACTTTTTGCACTGGTGTTACACTTGAACTGCACTGCTCTTAGCCAATCAGAATCGAGTAATTTTTTCATGTGTATTATTAATAACAAAATCGTTGTAACGGCGCTTTTAGGGTCTCTGACAGCCTTCCTCTGGTTCAGCTAAAACACAGTCTAAATACCTTTTGCTCACAACCAGAAACTAATCACGTGTTGAATAGGCTTGCCACTTCCATTTCATAACATAAAATGTAGGGGTAGCCACGCGTTTTTTAAAGTGATTGATCTTTTTTGAAAACCTTTACGGTGCCCGTTACATATTTTCCTGTCACCTCCCCAGTAAGTAAAACATTTGCGCATCTCGAACTTGTTATGCGCGCGCACTACGCCATCTGCAGATACATGTTTACAGTTGGATTTCAGCATAATTTGCGACAGATGACTGCTAGTTTTTCAGCTGGAAGACGTTAATAGTTAGTGGTCAGCAATATGCTGTTAATCTGGTGTTCCTGGTTTAAGTGCAGGTTAATTAAACTTGATTTGGTCACAGTGGGAAAATTTTGCTTTCATTTTAGTCGTGTATTTGGTAGCGTAGTTGATTGCGTCAGTGTCAACCCCAGCGCGCGCGTGGCGCTTAAACCTGCCTTGCGTGATGCGCAGAACGTGTGCGCACTAACAAAAGTAGGCACCGTCCAAACAAAAAATAAAATGAAATAAAATAAACGATCCCCGAGGAAAAGACGCCCAATTCTTTTTATTAGGGTACTTTAACTACCGCTTTCTGCGATTTATTTATTTATTTATTTATCTCTTTATCTATTTATTTATTTATTTATTTATTTATCTATTTATCTATTTATTTATTTATTTTTGCGAAGTTTGGGCGGGGTATATATTTCAATTATTTTTGATTGTGCTAGTATTCATTTGAGATTAGAAAATGGTACAATTATTTGTAGTAAATTTCGACGGCGAGTGATTTCAAAATCAGACGACCGCGCAGTTGAAATACGACAGCATCAAGTTGATTAAAATCTCCGCCTTTCCGCTGGTCTTTTAAGTAAAAATAAAATAAATTTAAAACATTTAGTTTGATTTCCTCAAGTTCAGTGAACATTGGTAAATAATTACCTCGACTTCGTCTCGCTAAACATTCACCCGATGTTCACTTCGCCTTCGGCGAATAATTGTTAATATAATAAGCTAGCCAAAAAATCCTTATTAAACTATTTAGTGTTTGACATCGCATAAATGTTTGCTAGCTGTCTTAAAATAGCGGCTGGAACACGAGATGTATAACGATTGTGTTCACCTACTGGCTAAAATGCAGTTCCTCTATTCACACATCCAGGATTTCCGGAGTACATTCATTTCCTGTCACGTCGGGACTCATCCCTCAGCTTTGGTTGAGTAGCAAATATATATAAGGGACCGTTCACTTTTTATGGGACACGGGGGGTCGGTGGGATTTGGAGGAGTGTAATTTGAAAATTGTATACCCCCCCTCCATTATCCGATTTCTTTCCGCATGGCCCCCCTCATCAGAGTAAGTTTTTGGGATGGCCCCGCCATCCCAAAAAAAAGAAGGAGATCTTTGACCAGATCTTCAAGGGCCTGACAAGAAACTATGTGTCAAAGAAAAGAAAATTAAAAGAAAACCGTAGGAAATCAAAGAACCGAAAACGCAAACGGTTTGAAAACAACGTCCGACACGTGTATCATATCTGCGTTGCAAATCCCCTTGCAAAAGAGGTTTTCCCATTGTCCTTTTTATCCTCCCTCCCTGACAATCCCTGAAGCGTGCATAAACGTTGAAGATGTAGCAGCAATGCTATTTACAATGGATGCAGCATTCATTGCTCACCTCTTGCAATCACGTTACTTAAGCAACGCAGCAGGAAGCAGGCTGATTACCAACCTTAAGCCAGAAGTAGGAAACATGGTGTATTGCTTACTGCATCCTGGAGATTATAGCTCAAAGGTCGGATACACGAATAAAAAGGAAGAAGGAGACGACGAAGAGGAGGAAGAGGGGTAAGGCAACGAAGAAGAACAGGAGGAAGAAGAAGAGGAAGATAACGACGGCGAGATCGAAGAGAACGTCGAAAATGGGGAAAGGGACACCTTGTAATAATAATAATAATAATAATAATAATAATAATAATAATGGGAATTTGCAGTGGCATTTCCACGAAGTGGCTCTTCATCCACTACTTCCAGATCAAATTGGAATTTAGAAGTGTTGATTTTTGTGGAGGGAGGAAAACCGGAGAACCCGGAGAAAAACCCTCGGAGCAAGGACGAGAACCAACAACAAACTCAACCCACATATGACGCCGGGTCCAGGAATCGAACCCGGGCCACTTTGGTGGGAGGCGAGCGCTCTCACCACTGAGCCACCACTGAGCCATCCCTGCTCCCCTTGTAGTAGTTTCATGCCCCTCCCATTAAATTTTTGAGAGAAAAGCCCTGGGAACGAGGTCAGTTCCAATTCAAGACTCAAGTTATTGGTCTCAGTTTAAGATGCGCTTGACAACAACAATTTTATAAATGGAAAGAAAATTGTTACTATATTGAAGCACTGTTTTTATGGTACTTTCACTGTTATTATGAAAGATAAAAGCTGTTGAGAAGTTTTCTTGTTACCCTGGAACTGTTTTAGCACATTTGTTGAAAATAAAACAGGAGAATGTTTCTTCAATTTGTAAACATCTCTTATCCTATTTTAATCTAATTTTTTCGTCTGACCCCCCCTTTCCTTCATTTTTTTCGCCCGCCCCCTTTAAGCCAATTTTTTTCACGTACCCCCTTCCCCCCCGCCAAATCCCACCAGCTCCCGCTATCTCATAAAAAATGAACGGTCCCTAAGTGTTTACATTCTTTTAGTCTTAATAACAAGAACCAACCAAAAAAACAACCTTATTTCATTCTCCATTTGTGAGGTAAGACACGAAGCCGCTCGGAGAGTGGGAGAAGGTGAGTTTCAGTCTCCAGCCCGTAGGGTACGGAAATGATCGCGCGCGTGTCTTTTATCCCCCGCGCTTTTATCCCGGTCTTTTATCCTGTCATGTATTTTCTAACTATTTTTTCAGAGAGACCACAAACACTACACTACACAAACACCACATCGGCAGCGAGTCAAGAGCCTATTGCTCGAGCGCTAAAGAGCCGGATTTGTAGTTTAGTCTTCTCAGTGTTTCCTCGTTTTTCCCGGCCTGGACCAAGCAACATTTAAATGTGGGGGACTTTAATATGCGAGAGCTAAGGATGGGGTGGACTGAATAATAATAATAATAATAATAATAATAATAATAATAATAACAACAACAACAGCAACAACAACAACTACAATAATAATAATAATAACATTTCTATGGCGCTAAAATTATAAAAAATATTCTAAAGCGCTTTACAAAAAAGTTAAAATTTATAAAATATTAAAGCGATTCACTATTAAACGACAAAATATTAAAAATATTAAAACAAATTGTAAGCTAGCCTGAAGAGGTGTGTCTTCAACTTTGATTTAAGAACAGTAACACTTGAACTGGACCGTATTTCAACTGGCAGTTTGTTCCAGAGAAACGCCCCAGAGTGGGCAAAGGCGCGATCACCAAAGGTCTTGTAATTGTTTCTTAAGACCTTGAGGAGGCCCTGGTCGCAAGAACGTAGGCGATGAGTTGTTAACGGGGTGAGCTTGTAGAAATCACTTACTTGAAGTCAGAGCAAGGGAATCTTAAATTCAAGGGAATCCCCGGGGGGGGGGTACTCCCCTATATGGGCTATATAGGAATGTGCGGCCCCAAAGGGTTAGGGTTTTCAGCCGTTTTGGTCATAAATAGGGTATCGATTTTGGCCACTTTGGTTATAAATTGGGTATGGTGTTAGCTCTCTAGTCTTGATTTGGGTATGTTTCTTAGAGGAAGCTACTTTTTCATCATTATCAATAATTAAGACCGTCGACAGAAGCTCTTTATAACTTATGTTTAGGGCAACTGTGTCAGTCGCAACGGTCATAAATATGCTATCGAATTTTTGGTCAGTTCATAAATAGGGTAGCAAGAAAACGCAGATTTTGGTCATAAATAGGGTAAAGGTTTTGGGAAGTGGGCCGCACACCCCCACCCAACTTTTCTGGAAGTACCTCCCGGGGGGGGGGGGAATCTACGGTTCGAATGTTCTATACATGGGAAAGTAAACTAACTGCACTGAGAAAAGACAATGGCAAATTTGCTTATGTTAAATCCGCGAGAATGAAATTGATCCTTTGGGTCAGATGTGCCTGTCCTCCCGGCGTATCTAATCGAACAAAATCGAACCAAAATTCAATCGAACCCAATTGTAAACCGATCTTTCGATTGAGTTCAGTATATAACGTAATCAAACAAAATCCGGATAATCTATTTTGCCGTGATTCCGATTATCAAACCAATCAAACAAAATTGAACGCAATAATCAACCTCTATTATTTATTTATTTATTTATTGCAGTTCAATGGCATACTTAATAAATAGATTATTTTTTAATAATAGAATTATTTTTTAATTATCCTTTTTGTCTAGCTTATGCATATGTGCATATATGTTTGGTACAGTTGATGTGATGTCTTGCGGGACTTTATCAACTAAATAAATGTAGATGTAGATGTAGATGTAGATAAATAAATAATTAAATAAATAAAACAAAATAAACAAATAAATTATAAATATATAAATATAGGTAAGCCATAAGGATAATCTGTAAAAGAGTAACGAAGCTCCATACACGACTAATCACCTGACGTAATTACAATACAAATATAATACATATCATTAAAATTTATTATAAGCTACATATTGATGTCTATAGCTTTCTCTTTATTTATTTATTTATTTATTTAGCTATTTATTTATTATTTTTTAAACACAATAAGCCGTTCATTTATTCATTTATTGTATGGGATTACCGTAGAATTCCCATAGTAACTAATGAAAGTAACGTTAATTTTTCATGTTCTTATTGAAACCCGAAAGTAACTGCCCCCCCCCCCCCCTCGAAAGAAGCGGGCCTGTAAAGATTACCACTCGAATACAATAAAAAGCCGTGTTTTATTTAGTACAACGTTTCACATAGTACTATAGATCGATGTACAATACGATCTCAAAGACTAGCGTAAAAAGTAACTGGAACGAAAAAATTTCTCTTCTTTCTTATTAAGGTACCGTAAGGTGTTTGCTTTCTCCACTAGTCGTGATTAGGGCGCAGTTTATATCAACATTGCATGGGATAACAAGAATACATGAAAATCTTTGGACTGTGGTATGGTAGCCACGCCGTGTACAACTAAGACAAATGTGAAATTATCTCAGCTTTAATACAACGAGAGGTTTTAACCTAACGCCATTGGAATGTGATAAGTGATTTTTTATTATTTACAGTGAAACCATAAAAATCTTCGCGCTTTTCATCGTACATTTATTTATAGCGGAGCTCCGGCGGCCCGAAGGGCCGCCAAGCGGAGCCCCATACTCATATAGGAGAGAAAAGGAAACCCATGAGTTGATTTTCTCATGGTCATCATGGCTAGCGGTACTGCTCGTGGGCGCGTACGCACGACGGCGACAACGACGACGACGACGACGACGGAGTCGCGCAACATGGCCGCCATACTCCAAATAATAGGTTGACAGAGACATGCAGTCTTGGTTTACCGTGTTCTTCTTTGATATTGGACATCCATGTTATGATTAATTGACACCTTTCAAACAAAGGTATCTGCTGACCAGTATCACGTGACCATATCGCGGGCTCAAGTTTACAGCTTATCGAGGTCGCGTGTTTTTTTAAAGTTGACCGCTGACCAAGTGCTGGTTTTCGATTGGATCGCGGGCTCATCTGAGGTTAACTTGTTGAAAACAGGGCAGGACTGTTCGGAAGTCGGTTAACGCTAACCAAGGATTAAAAGTTAACCGAATTATAACTTTTTTTTCGATACAAATGTTTTTTGGCTGCTTTGGTTTGTGTATATAGTGATTATTAAAACTCAAAACAGAAGGCCAAACAATATACAGAAAACCGCGCCGCAAAGCTACAAAACTGAAATCAAAATTCTACCTTCTCCTGGGTTATTTGGCTCTGAACAACGCGGTCCAGGAGCTACGCTTTTAGGCTGGCCTAAATCTATATATTATCATCCATGGAACCCGGCCATGTCTACTCCGCATCGCTCGAGTGGCCAATTACATAGTTCTCCAGACCACTAAGATTGATTTCGCTATCGCGTTGCCGTGAAGTTGGCAAAGCGATTCCTCATTTTACGAAAGAACGAACAACTGCATCACTTGGACCGGAGACAGTGAGAAATGTCTTGCCAACCTTGCCCCGTCAATTTAGTAAAAATAACCCTTCTTTCGTTCGCAGTTACTTAGAAACTGGTCGGGATGCAGGACTGAACACTGTGAAGAGGGATTTGTGATCTGATTTCGAACTTTGCTAAATAATTTCTACGGTTTTTGTCTGGCAGCAGAGTCAAGTGGAATTAGTTATATTGTCTTACAATACCAACGTTTGGGGCCTTTTTTTTTTTGTATACAGTCCGCTTTATTTCTGTGGGTAGTTAGTAGTGTTATGAGTCCTCTTATTTCAGAAAAGACTGTGAATTCCCGCAGCGTACAAACGTTTTTTAACCATCCGAAAATAACGGCTACCCGAAAGTAACGGCCCCTTTTGCCTGCTAAATACGAAAGTAATGGGGGACCGTTACTTTTGGAATTCTACGGTATGATTTGTTTAAAATACTGTTTGCCACTTACACTGAGAACTTCGACAAAGGAACTCAAAAGTTCTTGTTTAGAGATAAGAGCAACGAAATTTATAAAATGGCTCACAGCATGGTTTCAAATCAGGAAGACGTTGCAACTGCTATTGAAGTAAGCGTATCTCGCGAACTGAACTTGATAATTTTTGTAGAAAAGCGACGAAAGTTTCTACAACAAACAGTCGCTTACCTCAATTTGGCAATTCACTTCACTGTGAATCTTCCAGGCAGAAACTTCCACAAATTGAGCAAACTTGAGTTGTGAAGATTGAACTGACTTTCTGAACTGAACTAGTCTCAAGATCGCCACCTTTCTCTATTCCTGGCCCGTTCCACTTCTCGGCATTCCTCATTGCATTTTGCCTCCATTCTCTCTATTTCCTGCCTCGCTCTCGCTCTCGCGTCACGGCGTTCCTCGCTTATATTTCACTTCCTTTCTCTAACCCTCGCTCGCTCTGCTTCACGGCATTGTTCGGTATTATTTCGTCTCCTTTCTTTAGCCCTCACTCGCTCTAATTCACGGCATAGTACAGTGCTGTTTCGCCTCCTTTCTCTAGCTAGCCTGGCCCGCTGTCTTTCGCGATCCTCTTCACTACTCAGTCTTTGCCTGTCAATTCTTGCTCCCTGCCGTTCTTCTCCTTCACGTTGTGCTTCAGTTAAACCTTGCCGTCTTGAAAACGTCATATTTTGACTCCTCTATCGTTATTTCGTCAAACAAAAGAAATGAGTTTTTTTTCTTAAATGGAAAATTTCGGCTCTCGGGAACATCGTTTCGCTAAAAAACTCTCCCTCTCAAAATTCAAATTTTCATGCTATTTCCCGCCAGATAAACGCGGGCTTTAAAAAAGCGCGGTATGACACACGCGCGATTTCCCGCCAAGAATGACGACGTCGAGGCCGAGGACAGCACCCTGGAATTGGCTCAATTGATTAGATCTGTTCAGTGCGCTCATTAGTCTCAGAACGTGTTCAAGCTAAATATGCAACGCCAGCGTTCAATTTTAAATAAAAACACAAAAACTTATTCGCCGTCGTTCGCGTTCCCCAAAATAAGCAGAACATAGTCATTTCACGTTGTCAATTTTGCAGAGGACGGCAAAGAAATGTACTAAGATTTATAAAGCTCGTGCGACGCAGTGTTCCCCCAGGCGAAGCCGAGGGAAACATATATTGAGGTCGAAGGGAAACAAAACTCACTGTTTTTATATACCCCTCAACTCAAAAATAGGAAAAAATCCAAAAAACATATTTGCTTGACGTTAGCAAATTTTCCGCGGTTTTAAGGTACACAACCTGATCACATGCGAGTCGAAAGTTCAAGTTGTTGTTTCCCTAGGGTAAAGGTAAGTCTGTATACGAGCCAAGGGGCCCATCAGGCCCGAGCTTATCCCGGTTTTTAAAGCATGAAGCTGGATGGGATGCTAGCCCATCGTAGGGTTACTCCTATCATATTGAGCTCGCCGGTACCCATTTAATTCAATCACTCAGGTATACGTAGCGATAGTTTCAAACTCCGTTCAAACATGTGTTTAAGCCTAGGGCCAAAAAAAATATGACAAAATATCTTGATAAACAACCGGTAAAAAAGCTCTAAATTACTCTTGCTTTCTCGCATGCGATGCATGGCGTCACATGAGCGCGCGCTCAAATAAAGGGCATGCGTAATTCAATTCTCGTCCAAGGTTGTAAAAGCCAGACTTTGATTGAGGATTGTTCGAAAATCTAGCGCACAACCCATAATAAAATTTCCACAGTTGATTTGTAGGCTGGGGTGAATCACGTTTAGAGCCAAAATTTTTTAAAAATCTGTAAGACAGATTTTGAGCTATTTTTGATTTCACATTTTCTTAGTTTGCGAAAAATCGGTCTAACAGAGTTTTATTCCATTTTGCATGAATGTTAAATTAGAGCCAATTTCTTATTCATGAAATTTTGAGGTGGGGTCATATGGGTAGATTTTGAGAAAAACGTGATTTAAAAAAGAAAACTTCGGTTGGGAGGTCTGACAATCATCTTTCCCTCAGTTCCAACTCGAATACGTTTTTCCATCGGAGGGGAACGTGCCACGTTTCATGAGTCAAAACTTAGTTACTCCCCAGGGCAGAGAACAACAACTCGGGGCATTACAATTCACTGTTTCCCCTGGGGCCAGTCATTACGTGCTTAATGACAAATTGCAAACATTGTTGACGAGTCGCTACAGTTAACAGCCACACCATGGTTTCCATACAAGGCAAATGGTCAGTCACAAGTTCAATGGAAGCCTTGTGTCCATCGAAGAACATCGACTAACAAGGTATATAAGTTGCAAATGCAGGGGCGGATCCAGGATTTTTCAAGGGAGCGGGGGGGGGGGGGGGGGGAGGTGCTGGAGCCTTGGGGTTGCAGATTCAATAGGCATGTTCCAAAACTGTTACAGTTTGAGAATTGGAACCTAATTTAAGATCGTTTCACTAGAAAGACCAGCAATGCCATAAAGAAGAAATTACGAGGCACCTGTACAGATAGTTTGCATTTTCGTTTTGCCTTACTTCTCCAAAAGAGGAGAGGCTTCACAAGGCCCCCCCCCCCCCCTCCCGCCCTGTTAATCCGGCCCTGAAATTTAACGCTAGTTTATTAAAATGTCATGACATGGTGAGTGTGTGGCCAACCGTTTCTAGCCTCCTAAGCAGACGCTCTTGGGGCTCGCCACGCAATCTTTCTCCCCCCAAGAAGAAGATTGCGTGACGAGCCCAAAGAACGCCTGCGTAAGACGCCAACTGTTTCTTAGTTATGGTAGTTACAATACATTCTAATAACCAACACAGTATCGAAGGAAGACAAAAAAAACAAAAACAAAAACAAAAACAAACTTAGGAAAGCAAACAAGCAAAATTGTAGGATAACATAAAATCTTAGCATTTTATTTTACTGACGTATACGATTAAACAAACCACTAGCTAATCAGCTTTTAAATGGCTAACACATCAAATTATTAAAGTTTGCTTTGCAAACATGTTGATATAAACAACGGCAACAATGCTTAGTTCTTGGAACTCAACGCTTTTAAAAGATACATCATTTACATCAGTCTCAGACTGAGTAGTTAGGCACTTACAACAGTGCTAAAACACCTTTGAAAGGCCATTTTCAACTGACCTACATTACATTTTCATGAACATCTATTATTGAGTATAAAAGTTATGTCATATTATATACATGTCTCTATCCTGGGGCGGATCTAGGAGGGTGGGTTTGGGGACCAAACCCCTTAAATTTAAAACAATGAGACATAATAACATGCTGGCTTGGCCTCAGAATGCCAGAAATCCCATTTCTGAGGACCTAGATTTTAAAAATTTTCCGAGGGAGAATGCCCCCCCCCCCCCACACACCCCAGTCCCTATCTCAAAACCCTTCTCTAAAATCCTGTATCCACTTCAGATATCCAAATTTAATTCGCTGTTCACTGTACATTTTCGTTATTCATTAACTATACCTCACAGATATGCTACCCCTCCACGTAAGTTATCAAATGATACTACTAATACTAATACTAATACTAATACTAATACTAATACTAATACTAATACTAATACTAATACTAATACTAATACTAATACTAATACTAATACTAATACTAATACTAATACTAATACTAATACTAATACTAATACTAATACTAATACTAATACTAATACTAATGTCACGAGCAGTCACGCGTAACAATTATGTAACATTTAGTCACGAAGTTTTGGTTTTGTTTGTACAGATGGTACTTGATTTCAACTTGATTTTCCGGTTTTTATATCATGATCAAATTACTTGTATATATTTTATGACACGTGTGAATTAACTAACACTAACACTAACACTAACACTAACACTAACACTAACACTAACACTAACACTAACACTAACACTAACACTAACACTAACACTAACACTAACACTAATACTAAAACTAACACTAACACTAACACTAATACTAATACTAATAATAATAATGAAAGTCTGCTGTTTAAACACTAACCGGGCGTGTGTCCACTAATTTTAGAAAGTCGATGATGGCATGAGCTTGTGAATTAGTATTCTAGGATCTCATGATATTTTTATTTTCATTAAAATTTTAGTCTACGATAGTGGAATGTGTGGAGATTTGCAAATAGGTTTTCAGAAGAGTGTCATAAAACCAAAACCATTGAAAGTAATCACTCTGGCCAATCACAAATAACACAGACAGTCTGGTGAGCCAATCAAACCTCAGAGTAATTACATGTAGCTGACCCAAAGGGTGGGAAAACATGTGCAAGCGAATCGCAATTGACTATGGTCTTACTTGTTTGGATGAAAAAGTGGCACAAGTTTTTTTCAAAAGGCAATTGTGTAGCATAGTAATGCAAAACCAGTTACTGTACTTTTCGACACTCAAATGAAAACTGCTCTAGATGGATGAGCTAATAAGTAAAAAGTGCTTTGTTGTGGAGCTTAGGTGCCCCACACCATAGTACATGCACATGCATAGGGCAGGGTCAAGTGATCAACATGGCTGCACATTCACTATTCACATACTATGCTGTAAAAGCAACAATATTGTATCCAGTTACACCGTTAGTTTGCATGTCCATCTGTTGAAACAATTGACATGGCAACTCAGGTCTTGTTCTTGGATGTAAACCAATTGATTTCTTGCTCAGTTTTGTCGATGTCGTGTTTGGAGGCATGGAGGCGGTATTGGATTTCACGAGCTCTGTTGAAGTGCTCTAGAGCTTCTTCTGTTGAACCCAGGGCTCCAAGAGCACAGCCCACACCATAGTAAGCTCTGGCAGTGTCCAAATGTTCATCACCTGAGATACAAAATAACCATAGAGGAAATGATTAGACTTTTGAAAGCTCCACATGTACAAAGTATCTAAAGTAAAATCGTCAAAGTGCGGAACGACCCCAAAGGCAACAAAAAAAAAAAAAACAAAAAAAAATAAGATACATTGTAGCAAAAAAATAATGAAGGAAATGTATAAAGAAGTTAGTCATAGAGGTGGTGAAAAGAAAACTCAGACGGCACATTTGTTGCAGCTAATTTTTGACCGCGTCTATATGTATTCCCTTTTCTACTTAAGTTAAATGTTTTGTTTTTTCAATTTATCCCTGGTCAATAATAATTAAAAAAAAAAATTAACCGACTAGAAGAGAATGATAGGGGCTGCACTCCTATCCTTATCCCTATGTACAGGGGGGAAGGTGGTACTGACTGCCACCTCATACCATTATAGATGAGGTAGGATAGAGGAGGAATCCCTTAAATGTAATTATAATGTACATGCACGCACTTGCCCCTCAATGGTGCAGTTCCAGGAAATATTCATACCCACCCCATATGGAAGGTCATTGGATATTCTGAGGAAAGTGTTAAGGTGATGGGGAAGCTCCCAAGCAGGGGGGAAGGAGTTGGGGGAAAGGGGGGGGGGGGTTGGAGGAATTTCAAACCAAAAAAAAATGCCATAGTAGGAGAATGGGACAAAACAAGGAAAAAATTGGTCCAATGACAGAAGAGATTAACATTTAAGGAAGGCCACAGAAGATAACATGAGCGAGGTGCAGTGGCCTCATGTTTAGTGCACTTGTCTGCGGATGGAGCGTTCTGGGTTCGAGCCCTGGCCAGGGACATTGCGTTGTGTTCTTGGGCAAGACACTCTACTCTCACAGTGCCTCTCTCCACCCAGGTGTATATAAATGGGTACCAGTGAACTTAATGCTGGGGGTAACCCTGCGATGGACTAGCATCCCATCCAGAGGGGGAATAGAAATACTCCTAGTCGCTTCATGCTACAGAAACCAGGATACATGTAAGCTCCAGCCTGATGGGGCAAATTTAGCTTGTATGAAGACTACACCTCACAGAATATAACAGGCAACCTTATAATAGAGAAAGGAACACTCAGCAGTACAATATGAATGGTGAAAAAAGTGGATTCCCATGTGGGATAATTGTCTTGATCTTTGCCCCTGCCCTTTAAAACCCTATATCATAACCACATAGGGCTGTTAGCATACTGTTAAGTGCTGAATGAGTCTGCCCCTATAGTGCCAGTTGCCAGATAAGCTTGAACAAATTGAATTCTTAGGTTGGAAGAGCGAAAGGATAGGCACTATAAAAAGTAATAGTGCCTAATGCAAAACATATCTACTTACCTAACAGGGATTTCCTCATGGCAAGGGACTCTTCCTTGAAGGCTACAGCATGTTTGGGATCACCAACCTTTTGATAAGCATCTCCAATGTAATGCAGCAATGATGCAGTGAAGGGGTGCATGCCAAGAAGCTCTCGATATCTGACCAGGCAGAGGTTTGTCCAGATGTTCACAGCAGCTTTGTATTTTCCACTAGTAAACATTGCCACTGTTGCAATGGAAATAAGACAATTAATATTTTAATATAGAAATGAAAAAACTGAAAAAGTTTCTCTAACAAGAGTCAATTCCAGCAGTGCCCAAACAACTCCCCCCCCCCCCCCCCCCGCAACCTCCCGGCAATTGCAGGGTATTTGCATTGCAGTACACAAATAAGTGTATCATTCAATTGTAACTGGCTGATGTAACAATATCCGTTAAGCTTAAATATGACTTTTTCTTTAAAAAAAGCCCTGAATATCTCAACAACCCTAAATCTCTACTGGGTTTGACCACTTACACTAAATAATTCCCTTCTCTGACTCCTAAACAAAAATTCCTAGTATGACACCATTTTATGACCTCCTGTTTACATTATTTAAGGTGGACATCTGCCATGATATATAAAAAAATATCCTCCATTTGGCACGGAAATATGCTCAAATATTTGTCTATGGACATTATTTGTTCCAAGATGCAAACAGTTTCCCGAGAGTGTAGCTTGAGGGACTGTGAGCTTTGAGGAACAGATAATGTCCAAGGACAAATATCCGAGCATAATTTCGCACCAAATGTTGGCAGTTATAGTACTTACTTGCCAGGTCACAGAAGCCACCAGCCAAAAGCATACGCTCCATTTTTCCAGATCCTTCAGAGCGCACCAACCTCTTACGCATTCCAATGCCTTGTGCTATAAGAGAGATTCCTTTCTCTCTGTCTCCAGCGACAAAACAACAAAGACCCAGCTTGCACTTGCAATGACCCTTGCATTCTGAGTCATAATTCACAAGACGGGTCTGGAGATCATGTGCCTCTTGAAGGCTCTTTTTGGCATCGGTGCGATAGGCATCCTTGTAACCATAGTAACATAGCTGCTTGAACCCAATGGAAACAAGACACTCGCTGTACAGGGTCTTGTCAGGCATTCCTTCTGCCACTCGCAAACACTGAGAATACAAAGACATGAACTCATCCAGTTTCATGACCTTTGCCAAGAAGTTGACAGCTTCAGTGGAGACCTGAAGCCCATAATGTCTTAAATCATCATCTTCTATTGATGCCAAAATGGCATGAGAAATGTTTGTCTTTCTGTCATGATACTCGTCAATGACAGTCTTGCAGTCTGTGCTGATGAAGTCATCATTGAGCCGCTGCAGCAGTGAAAGGTAATGTTTTGAAAAACGTCTGATTGCTGTATTGTACCCTGTGCAAGAATCCTCTCTTGTAGACTTACAAAAGGCTTGTACCAGAGGATGTAAACTGTAGCTGCACTCCAGGTTATTCTGGTCTTCAACTTGTTGAATAAGTGAATGTTGTTCAAGATCACCAAGTACAAGTTGGAAGGTGAAATAATCTTCATTAGGAAACAATACATCTTTCGCTTCTTTTTTGGTGAAGGATGTAGGAAATGATGCCAGATAGGCAAGATATTCCTTCATGTCAGGACCTAAATTGTTGTAAAATACTCTAAGAAGAGAATACAGCTCTTCAATTTTTGCATTCTTAACTTTGAGGAAACTGTGCGGACAGTTTTGAAGTTGCATGTGGAGATCAATTGGATCAATTGTTTTCTGTTTTAAAAATGACCCAGTTATTGTTAACAGCAGAGGAACTCCACGACAGGCCTTGGCAAATTCCCGTGCCCAATGGTCTGAAATGTTGAGCACGTGATTCTTGAGATAAGCTGAGGAATCCTTGCTAGTTAACGGCTTTAGGGGAATATGTTTGGTGCCAAAGGGGAAGAGTTCTAATTTTGACACTGCATTCCTACTTGTGATGAGTGTGACAACATTTAATGCATGTTGACCAATTTCCTTTAAAAAACCCTCAAAGTTTGACCCCTCTCCTATTTGAAGGTCTTCGGCATTGTCCAAAATAAGCACAGTCTGATGCTGAAGGGAACTTAGATGGCTTGTCAGCTGCATGACTGGATTTTCCTCCGCATAAATGCCAAAAAATTTCTTCAGCATATGTTCTGCTGCAAGGTTTAGCCTTCGCATATCCCTGAGTGAAAAATACAGCACATCTTTCCCTTCATGCAACATGCTGTATCCTACGTTTGTGGCCACCGCTGTCTTGCCGAACCCTGGTGGAGCAACTATGGTTATAAGGCAAGTGCTATCGTCTCCTTCAGTTGCCAGTGACTGTGTGATTTCTTCACAAACATCCCTTCTTCCTACAAATTTAGGGACCTTTCTTGGGAGACCAACAGATTTTGGTCTCCATTCATTGCTTTCTCCTGCAGGTTCTTCTCCTGTAAATAAGAGTGAATACTAATTTAAATTACATGAATAAAATATTATAAATTACAATGCAAATCATAAAGTGATACTTATGAATGATACTTATAATTTTGGTATTTTTAGGCCAAAATTGACAATAGCTTTCCAATACATCAGTGACATGCAAATTTGGTCACCACCAAGTAGGCAATCAGCATGCATTCCATAAGAAGATAATCTCTATATTTCATTTCTCCTTCATTATCGACCCTCCAAAACATGATCAGTGGTCAGGTACAGAGACTGAAGCAGTTCAATATAACTTTTCAGAAAAATGCTTAATTTGATCAGATACCTGGCCAGCTCTCCAAGCCCCCAACTTGTTATAAGCCCTGTTAGTGAAAAGTGGCCAATCTGCCACCTTAATCAAATCACTTCTGGTTATTAGCCCTCCACCATTCAAATTTCCCTTGTTCAGTCACTAACTTCCTCACAGAACATTGTTCTTGAAACAGACGTGGGCAAGAATAATGTTAACAAGAAGAGTGCCGATCAAAATCTATAGCACAGATTGCTTATCACAGCTTTTGAATTGTTTAACTGATTTCCAACCATATTTTAGCCCTCCCCACCCACCACGTTTCGTCTGCAGTGGATATCAACTTTTAATTCCTAAAGTATATTATCTTCAAAAGTTGTACAGGCCAGAGCATGTAACTGACATTTCATGGCCCTTTATTTTGCCCGGTTTGATAAGAGCAAGGGGAATCTTTGAAAAGACCTTATAAGGAGACATACTTTCGGCCGATCATCAAAGAAACACTCTACAACTTCGCGTACTGTGTCTTGATTTAGGGATTATTAAAGCTTAAGGTTTTCTTGTGGAACGGTTCTGCCGACATGGCGCTTAAAAGTTTTATTTCAGTTTGTTAAACTTCCCTGAAGTTTTCGTTTACACCACGGATGACAATGTATCGAGAAGGAATCCAGCGTATGAATTCCACTGAAAATAATGCGTACAAGGACGGGAATTAACTAAGCTTAATTGCAATTTTCTATAAGCTTTATATTTCACTGGATAATACTACATTTGTCATGATTTAACTTCCTTAACACCAGACTTAATGAATAATAAGCGAACGGAGGCGTTTTTTGCCACCTTTCTGATTACAGGTGGGCGGCGAATGATCAAAACATTTCCAAGCTCACGCGTTGGCAAAGGGGTCGAATACACGATCATGCACTTGATCTACGGTACAAAACCAAAATGTTCCCTCTTACCTGACAATTCCGACTGAATTTCATTCACTAAGAAATCCGCACCAGAGCCGTGAAGCGCTTGCAAAAACACTGGGAACGCTTGAGAACCTCTCCGCGGCAGTAAATCCACGAGATGCAATGCTTTGTATTCAGTTGTAGTTTCTAAGAGTATTTCTTGGCGGTCATTTTCGTCCAAAATACCTCCAGAAAAGAGTTCCTCGGTTATTCTTCTTACATTGATATTTCTTGAGATCCTTAACCGCAACTTCTTTAAGACTTTCCTCTGGGATTCTTCCATGATTCGCTTAACGAGAGCAACTTTTCACTGACTAATTAAAACACGATGTGATTTCAGCCTTTTTATCATTGGCACTCAACCAAAATTGCGGTAGAGCAAAGTGTCGTTTCTCGCGGTAATCGCGGAAGTTGTTCCTAGATTTCCTTGAAGCTTTTACTATTGCGTCTGCGTGGTGCAATTAAAAACCGGAAACCTTCCATATAAGTCGTCGGGTGCGGACGGGCGCGGGAAAGTCCCGTAGTCGAGTTAGTTAGTTACTTCTGCGAACTTTGGTCTGGGTATGTATTTCAATTATTTTTTATTTTTGATTGTGCTAGTATTCGTTTAAGATTAGAATTAATTGGTACAATTATTTGTAATAGTAATTAGGCCGAGGGAATCGGAGTAATAGTAATCTGGTGAGTGATTTCAAAATCAGCTGGCAGACGAATGCGTAGTTGAAATTACGAGCACGATTAAATACGACAGCATCAACTTGACTAAAATCTTTGCCTTTTCACTGGTCTTTTCAGTAAAAAAAATTAAAAACATTTAGTGTAATTTCCTCAGGTTTAGTGAACATTGGTGAATAATTACCTCGACTTCGTCTCGGTAAGCATTCACCCGATGTTCACTTCGCCTTCGGCGAATAATTGTTAATATAATAAGCTAGCCAAAAAGTCCTTATTAAACTATTTAGTGTCTGATATCGCTTAAGTTTTATGCTAGCTGTCTCAAAATAGCGGCTGGATCACAAGATGAATAACGTTTGTGTTCCCCTACTGGCTAAAATGTAGTTCCTCTATTCACACATCCAGGATTTCCGGTGTACATTTATTTCCCGTCACACCGGGGCTCATCCCTCAGCTTTGGTTGAGTAGCAAACATACATAAGTGTTTACATCCTTTTTATATTAGTCTCAATAACAGGAACCAGCCAAAAGAACAATCTCATTTCATTCTCTATTTCTGACGTAAGGCACGAGGCAGCTCGGAGACTGGGGGGAAGGTGAGTTTCAGTCTCCAGCCGTAGGGTACGGATATGATCGCGCGCATGTCTTATCCGCCGGGCTTTTATCCCCCAGACTTTTATCCCGGTCTTTTATCCTACCATTGTATTTTCTGACTATTTTCTCAGAGAGACGACAAAGAACACTCTGATCGGCAGCGAATCAAGAGTCTATAGCTCGAGCGCTAAAAAGGCGGATTTCTTGTTCAGTCTTTTCAGGCAAGTGTTTTCTTGTTTTTCCCTGCCTGGACCAGGCTACAGTCAGTACTAATATGTGAGAGCTGCGAATGGGGTGGATTGCACAAGGCACTTAATTACTTGAAGTCAGAACAAGGGAATCTACGGTTCGGATGTTCCATACCTGCGCAAGTAAACTAACCGGACTGAGAAAAGAAAATAAAAAATTTGCGTATGTTAAAACCGAAGGAATCCCTCGATCCTTGGTCAATGGTTGGCTTTCATGTTTCATCTTCACTCGACAGAAACAGATGGCCCTGGCGTGACAGCTGGATTTGAAGGTGTCCAATATTATTAACTGACTTTTATTATCTCTAAGCCACCGAACAGCCCAAGTGTTATTCTCGGAGGAGTAAACAGCCTCCTTCATTAGACTTTTGACATAAATAAACACTTTTTTTAGCCGCCAGTATTTAGTCAAGATCTCTACAAATTTAAAACTCAGTTTTACTTCGGCAAAAATATTTTTTCAAGCAAATATGATTTGAGCTCTTGCGCCATTTGTGGCCTTTCTGTAGCCTTGAACCGAAGGCAGTCACGGAACAATGCGCGATAAAAGCGACATGAAATTGACATCGAATATGTAAATATCAACAATCAACCGCAAAAGAACTAATTAGTTAATGAGTACTAAGTATTATCGCGACAGCCAATCACCGCTAAGGTGCCGGCTTCCCCATGACGACTCCTTTCGTTTACATGTACGTCTGAAGAGAGCTTGTAGCAATAAGCAAGATAGCGGCAATCTTCCGTGAACATAGACAGATAAGAAATTAAGTTAATTACAGTTACTGTTGGCTTGAAGTGAACGCACTGCCTTGAGATAAAATTTAATGCGGTGAAGATGCCTCAATGGGTTCAACTGCCACCGAATTTGCTCCCCGAGAAACACACCATGGGAAAATCGATCTATACCACTGACTACTCAAGTAAGAGGCCGGGGTTTCAACTTCATCTCCAAAAGGCTCGCGGATTTAATGGCAGCCGGCACCATCCGCCAGTACCAAAGGTTTGTCATAGCGAGTTATTCCTCGTTTTCTTTGCTCTAAAATTTTAAAAGCGCTATGTCGATGGACTTTAAAATTCCAAAACTCACGCAACGTGGCGACTTCGAATGGCTTTTTGCATTATCAAGCGCCGGGGCATTTTGCTCAACTTACCGCCTGCCAAGTTATTTACTTGGTAGCGTTATTGACAAGTAATAATATCACTGGGTGGAATATCGCTTTTTCATTTTCAGAAACCCGACAGAAAGACGATGCGGGCAAACCAAACCGGCAATTATCTGAACTTTAAAGAAGATTTTGAGAGAGCATTGTCAACCGTGAACACCGACAAGCCACGAGATTTTCGACCGAATGTTGAAATTACAACGCCTGATGATTCAAGAACTACAGGTATTTTAAGTCACTTTTGGCGTTGGAGGTGTACGTGCAGTGTATAAAATAAGTATTTTAAAACGCATTGAGAACGTCCCTATCACGAAAACGGCATGGCATCCTGCGTAAACGAAGGTCACAACGGGAAGAGATTTACGTTTAATACACGCGAAACTGGAATTTGCTTTGTTACAAGGCTTATATACGACTTTAATATTCTTTGATTATCGTAAAAAGCTAAAACTCGTCTTACCCTACTCATTTGAATGTATTGTCGTGTAAGAAACATTTTCACACACAGTTCTGTAAAGCCCTATAAGGTTTACCTCCAGATCAGGTTAGCAACAATAGTTTGTGTGTTAAAGACAATGGCAAAGTTAAATGTAAAGAGTTAGTGGAATAAAAGTGCTAATCCCGGTCCACTGTGCGCTTGCCGCACCAAGCTGCGAAGCTTTTGCAATCTTATTGTTTGCTTGCATTTTCCTTAAACCTTTTGTTCAAAAGAAGGTTTCAAGAGGATACAAGAAACTTTGACCTCGGAAATTTGGTTAGTTTTCGTTTTGAATGTCTTTCCGGGTGACCCAGGAATTTATAACAAAGGAATTTTCGATTAATAAATATCGCAGGTAGTATTCTTTGTGTAAATGACACAAACTGGTTCTTTTGCAAACAAAATTCCTGATATTGCCACCCGAAGAAAATACAAAATACCTGAAATAAGCAGGTACAAAATACAGCCCGAAAAACTTGCGAGTTGAACTGTGATGCGCGCAGCTGAAACCAACGGGAAACTGAAGTCAAGAGACTGGAGATGAGGACTCTTGCTCGCTTGTTCGATCTCTCCGGCTGGAAAATAAAAAGAAATGTCTGCTAGGCTAGATGGCTACCACCAGTAAAAATTTATTTATCCATGATAGAATGAGTATGAGAAAATATATCTGGGAGTCTGTCTTTGTTTTCCTCAGAAAAGGATACCTAATCAACTATTTGATGCATTAATTAAGGCAGCGTCCACACCAGGCCAGAGAAATTTAAAAACGCACCTTTATTTCTACGGTTAGGCCTACAGTTTACACTTATCCGTCGTGAAAACGGAGCTTTTCGAAAACGCTCTTCAAAACGGAGGAATTTGAAAACGCCGGCTTTTCGTTTTCGCCGTGATCGAAAAACATTTTGAAAACGGAGCTTTTCGAAAACGATGTAGTCACGACAGCCATGTGATTTCCCTGACCGAGGTTTCCTCAAACACAAATCCAAAATGACCGGTGATTGCAGCGTTTTAAAATTCCTCCGGCGTACTGCATGTGGAAGAAAAACATTTGATACGTTGTCAGAGTGAAACCTCCGTTTTCAAATTCCTCCCGCGTGGTGTGGACGAGGCCTAAAACTCTCTTATTTTTCAACAGCCACCCACTCGGAAAAGGCATTGCTGCAAAAATTTATTCAGCCTACACTAGAACTTGTAGAGGAAGCCTGGCACGGAGAAGTTACATCTACGAAACGAAATCGAGGTTGGTATGATGGCTCTAAGGATTAGAAAGCTATGTTAAACCTTGTGTAGACCCTCGAATTTCCAGATAGCCTCTTCCAGGTGAAGTGCTGGGGCGAAGCGGGAAAAACGGCGCGCGAGAAAATAAAAAATAAAAGCGCGGCAAGGGAACCTTTTGTTAAGTTTGCCCGCAGGCGTTCTTTCGCTTCCTCTCGCCGCGCTGTTTTTATTTTATCGCGCGCTGTTTTTCGCGCTGCACCCCAACTAACTGAACGCCTGGAAGAGGCTAATTTCCAGAGCGACCAAGTAGTGGAATTAGACAAAGGCCGCAGTTCCTTCAGCCTGACGCGATAAAAAAACAAGTTAAACCAACCAATCAGAATTCGATGCACGAAAAAAGCGAAAAGCGCGGGAAAAATTTACTTTGTTTGCAGCCCCGGCGATTGTTTAAATTGGTTAGGTTACTTATATCTAGGTTGTTTTTGAACCATCAATAGACAACACATGAATGCCCTATATCAGATTTACAGCATCAACTGTACTTCTTTTCTTTTGTAAGATCGCCTTTATGGTCTGGCCGGACAAAAGATTGAGCTCCATAACAGGCCTGCAAGACAAGAGGTGAGAAATACATTTGCCCAAGTCACTTTAAATACGCGAGCGGTTCTTCCCCGCAAGTCAAGTTTCCGTCGAGGGACAAGTAAACGCGATAGATCTACGGGAGAATGAAAGAAAAAAAACTTCTTTACTGTCATAAATGGTTATAAAAGATTTGCCGTGGGGGAATAAACTTGACCTCTTCCTCGATTTAAAGCGTTTGTAATTTAGCTCACTAGTTCTTTCATGTACTCTGTCATAAAGACTTAACTGTCGACATTCTAACTACGTAGCAGCAAAAGTCAGTTTTGACGATAAATGATTTTTTCTTTTTTTGCGTTGTTTCTTTCAGACCAGGAAGAAGCCTCCAGTTCTGCCTGGTGTAAATAACTGGCTAAGATCTTCAAATGAATATGGTAAGTTCTCATTCATGCAAGAAAATGTTATGTTTTTCAGAGGCAACCATCTAGTGCCCAGAACCCGCGTTCCCCTACATCAGCGGTCGTTTCCCTACCGCCGGTCTAGGGGGTCGTGGGATCTGGGTACGAGACTAAATGATAACGTGAAACATTTATTAACTGACCTAATAGAACCCTTATTTGAGTCAGGCACACAACGCTTCTTCCCTTTGTGGGGAGAAACGTTCCGTGACAACCGATTTAACAGCCGTGAAGTAGACTTGGTTAATTCTCATTCGCATACTTCTTTGCAGAAAAAGCAGTGGTATACAACTTCATGGATACGCTATCAAAGGCAAATTCGAGTCCTGTACCGACAAGGCCCGCAGCACCGAGACCCGAAGAGAAGAAAACATTGAGACCTCAGTTTTCAAAAGAACTGTATTACCAGCAACGTGCTAAGAGTGCACGCTCGCAAAGGACCACGGAGCGACCATCGCTCCCGCCGCGTCCAAAGTCTGTTGGATCAATAAGGTAGGAAGAATCAAGAGACTATAATCTGACCATGATCTCTTGGTACAATGCATTGCTTTTAAATGAGTGGTTTCGCGGTTCTGCGAGTAGCAGTATTTGTGGTCACTCCGTGTTTTAGAAAAAAGAGTTAAGAACCAGTAGTCATAGTTTAGGACGGCATTCATCAATTCACGTTTTACTACATTCGACTCGGATTCGTACTCAGTCGTCCCTCGGGAAAAAAAATCGCTGATGCCTTGGGACGAGTAAGATTTTCGATTTAGGTAATTTTCACCCTCGTTCCAAGATCTCTCATCTTTTCGCCCTTCTTTCGTTCCGGTAGGGTGGGAAGAGATGACAAGGTTGGGTAGTTTTCAAAAAACCGGTTAATTTCGCTTGTTTCTCTCTTCTTCAGAGATGAAGATAAAGTTGGAGAGGCAACTGAGAATCAAGTCACTGAGCATGTGCACTCGCATCACTTTAATCACACGGAGGGGAAATGTGAATTTTGTGATTATTTAAGAGTGAAGAGACTACTGGAGCACCTCAACAAGTAAGTTATATACGTTGATGACATTTTCTATTACCGTAATTATCCCATTCAGTCCCCTCCAATAAGGGCCCCACTCTGTTAGGCACTTCCCATGGGCTTCTGGCGGTCCCACTTGAGTATGTACCTTTTCAATAAGCGAACCCATTTCAATAAGTGCTCTCTTCCAAAAACTCCCTAAAGAAAACAAGCTTGTCAGACATATTTATGCGATTACAATCATGATGGATTACGTAGTTTTCTATCTCATCAGGACGTAACATTAAACAGACTGACTTGGAATTTATAAACAGCACAGGTGGTATGACTGAGCGAACTCCTACCGTAACAGTTACTGAATTCCAATCTCTGTTGGTGTTTATTTAGTGTTTTATCACCTTACGATGTTTATGTCGAAAACAGAAAAGGATGAGCGCTCCGTTCCTAATATCAGCGCCCTCCCCAAAGCTACCATCATTTGAATTATCCCGGAAAGTCTGTTTTCAATAGTGTCCAAAGTACGTGAATTTTTGCGTCGTGTTGAATCCACTTGGCCTCAGTGCACCTGATCTTTTTTCAGCGCGCGCGACAATCGACCTCAACTGTTAGATGATAACGGATTTCTTTTCTTGTCTCAGGTATGGATCTCATGGTTTGGGTGAGGCAACTCTTAGTCACCTGTTACGTCCCCGTATTGACCCAACGTACAACCCAGCTTATCAAGACTACGACTACGTGCACGATAACTCATTTTTCACCAACACCAACTCTAGGAATCGAGGCTATTTCATCATAGCTCCTGATTGGGTGTCAGAAAGAAAGGGTATCATGTCAACTCATTACCAGTGACCAGCGGATGTCTGCTCGCCTGACATGCTCAGTGATTTGAACAAAAACTTGTCAGGGTTGTTTCTGTAAACTGTTTGACGCTGAAGGGATAATTCTGAATCCAAAATTATCTCAATGGTACTATCGTTACGTTACTGAACCTGCCCAAAACCTTTTTTAAATTTACTGTCAACCGACAAAGCAATTTCCTTTGCAGCCGTTATCTGGGCTGTCACGCAACGTTTCTTATCGTTACGAGTGTTTGCATGACCGTCCCCTAGTAACGGCTGGAAAGATAAGTGAAACATTGCCAAAATTCAATGCAAATTTCTTTTCTATGTTTGCAATGTTTTTAGCTTTTTTAAAATCCCCACAAGTTTTGAAATTACTGTCAGAAGCTGCAGATTTTTTATATAGTTTATAGAAAAAAAAAAGAGAATTGCAAAGTTTTCATAATTAATATATTTCCAACTCTTAGTTTTCTGTTCTTAAAATGATTATGTTGCCACACAGCATTAATCTGCCTTTTCACAGCTAAAAATTCAACGTGGATGCGATCAAGGCAATATTGGGGACAATCTAGTACAAAATCACGAGAGAAGTAAAGTGTGGAAATGGATATTTTTTTGGTACTGGGTTTCACTCAATCTTGTTCCCAGGGTCTCTCGTTAGACCGTGGAAACGAGGTAGAGTCCTTGTTTGATAGGGCTATTTATTTGAAGGGTTCATGCAATTTTGCCAATGTAAATATTGACTGTGTAGGGTATGGGACAGAGCCTCACACGTGATATTTAATAAAGTTCGAACGATGCTTGTTTGTGCTGATGCTTTTACATTTTAAGACTGAAAAGCGGCGGCCATCTTGGTTGCCCCGAACATTAAAATTTGTCTTTAGGTAGCGGGTTTTTTTCTTAAGGAAGCATTTCCTGTAACGCGTTTTAACATAACGACACGGCGTTTATTTCTCTTTTTCAGGATGACAGTTTTGTTTGCAAAATAAGTAAATAAAAAGAAACTGTTCACAATGGTCAAGTAAACGTCGCCCCTCTCGCGAAATACCCAGGTCAGCAGAATTATCACCAAAAAAGGTTTATAACCCATCGACTGAACGAGCGAGTGGATTATTTCTTCCCCAGCTAACTGCTATAACTCCCTGTAGCTACGCTTTCACTCGTTAAAAATAAAAGATAACTGAGGTTACTACTGGGAGTTAAGGAAAAATGACATCAATAGAATCGATCCAAAACAGATGGATAGTTGTTTAAGTCGAACGTTCCAGATCTATCAAGATTATAAATCTGTAGAAAGTCAAATTGACTCCACCAGATTAGTGTTGGAATATTTGAAAAGTATATTACAAATTGATATTGATTGTGCCAAGTAGACTACGTGGCAAATTTATGCGGGAGGAACACATTGTATATGTCAAGAGCAATGTGGCGAAATTTGCCACATGAAACGGTTGCGAATGTTGCAAATGTAAACTGTATCATTTGAGAAGTATTTTAAACTGTCCAGCTCAATGTACTTAGATTATCTCATTTCTTTTTGCCTTTCCCAAACCATGAATTCGTCAATGGAGGCAAAAAGCACCCTGAAGATCTTAGCAAACGCGAAGCCAAAGCAACTTTTCAGTGTCTCAGCCAATCACCAGCCGTCGTGCCAAGACTGCGCGCCGTGCTTCACAGCGTCTCTGTTTTCCCGCCTTGACCGCGTCACGGCAGACGCTTCACCTCGCTTTCTCCTGCGCATGTCTCTTTGCTTCTTATCCAAACTCTTTTTCACTCTAGTTCTAATCTCTCGCGAGTCTATTGATGACGTAGTCACAGAGCTTGATTGACTAGTAACGTCATCCTCCACGTTCTTTCCGGTCACGCGACTCTTTGTGTCACGATAAGGCCTGTGAAGTTTATTTTGATTGCTTAGTTCTTCCAGTTCCCAGTCCTCGCTCGGTTGCTGATCAGGGTTGTTTTCGCTGCCCTCCATCTCTTCCTCTATTTGTTGTTGTTCATCTGAGAGGTCGCGCTCTGGACTGTGGGTTTCCTCTGGGTTATCTTGTGAAAATGAAATGTAAGCGTCTATTGTCATTCTCATAAATTTAAGGTAAATCTTAACACGACAGAATTCACCTGGAAATTACTTCTGTTCGTAGCAAGTACTCGATTCCATTCGAGTATAAATCTAGTAGCCTTCTATCACGAATGTCGTTCTCTAACTGGCTACGCTACTCTCTATCAATTCTGTTGTAGACAGTGAGTAGCCCAGCATTGTACGGTTGTTAACACAAATGGCGGCCGCTTCTTTAAGTTTTCGTAGTGCATGTGACAAGGACTTGGGGAAAGTTTTGCACGACTAGTAGATTTATACTACAACAATTAGATTATTCGCTCTCGATTTCTGTGCGTGATAGTTGACTCGGGCTGCACCTCGTCAACTATCACGCGATAGAAATCTCGAGCTCATAATCTAATAGTTAACCAGTAATGTCCTGAAAGAACGAGCGAGTCTTCAAATGCGTAAGTTCTATGATCTGCCACGAGTGAAGTTATTTAAGATTTACAATCATTTTCTAAAGTGAATTTGTTGTATTTCATACGTGCTGAAGTGGATCAAAGAAAACGGCAAACCTCTGGCGCTTCATTGAAATTTCATCGTTCGTTTACATGGACTCGCAACTACCAACACCTAAATAATGTAACTGTCGCCAAAACTAATGTCTCGTAAAGGGCTGTTACTGCAGTGTGAGGCGACAAGACGTAATTATTCGTACACTTACCGTCGTGCCCGTCTTCTTCTTCACTGTCGTCTTGTTTCATTTCCGGAGCCTGTGACTGATCTGTTTCTTCATCGTCATCATGATCTTTGCTGCTATCTGCTGAAGCCTTAAAGTCAGCTGCAGCCTGCCACAAATAACACATGCACAAATGCAATCGATCCTCCTTTCACACACCCCTGGTCTCCGCCCAGGCACAGGGATTAGATAGGGAAGGGTAAAAAATACTCCCCCCCCCCCCCACCCCCAACCGAAGACCCGTTTATTCTCCGCGTGGAGAAGCTTGCAACCCACGGTATACAACATTCTCTCGAGAAAAACGTAAGCAATAAGCTTCTGTGCTTGACTGAAATCAAGGAATGTTCGTAATCCTTGAGTTAGTCGCAAAAAATGTATTCCTTCGTAGATTTTTCCCGTAGTGAATATGCGTATTATTTCACATATCTTAACTAACAACGAGAAACAAGTCCAAAACAACTTTGTAAGAACGGTATTTATTTTAATAGCTTGATTCAATCGATGCATGTTTATAGCCGAGGAAGGTACTTCTTTAAGAGCTCAACGCCAAGCTAGCATTACACCCTCAGAAGTCACCTTGCAAGGTGACAGTCTCCCTTTCCCTCCCCTCCCCTCTCCTCCTGTTCTAGGTTAGTGTACGTGCATGTTCCAAATATGTACCTCATCGAATGAGTCCGACATGTCCCTTGTGAAACCGCTGGCCGCAACTTCGACATCCAAGTTGTGAAGCCGTCTATTGGAAAATAAATATGAGCCTTTGTACAGGAAATACAGATATAAGTAAGCAAAAAAAAAAAAAAAAAAAAAAAACGCTTTGAGACTGATAACGGAAAGAAAATACGGTCTAAGGTCTTACAGCTTGTTTTCGACGCCAGCACTGAAACAGTGTATCGTTAGTAGCTTAAATCTGTTCTGGCAGCTAAACTATAATAATTTTTAAATGGCTTCTGTGGTAACCAGAGAAAACATAGGGCCTTTACATGTTACTAACTAGCAGTGAAAATAAATAAATAAATAAATAAATAAATAAATAAATAAATAAATAAATAAATAAGATGCCGATCAATTCAATTTACACATGTTAGCTATTGAATCGCCACGTTTTCATCTTCTCCAATTTTGCCCATGCACACCTCTTTTAGGCTTTTCTACGTTTCGTTTGAGTTCTTCTACAGTTTTAATCCATTACATATTGTTATCCTAGTTGGTCAGTGCTAAAACTGCCTAAAATTGACCCACTGTTTCATCACGGCTACATCCACAGTTGTTTAATCATACTCACTTTACATCTGCAAACCGAGGATAGAGTTCACTCTCATAAGAAAATCGCCGAAGAAAAAAGTCCCTAATACACTGTACATCTCTGTCAAAATACCTTGAAGACAAAACGAGACATAAAAATACATGTAGCTGTTGCTTATTATACGTTTTGTGTCGGCGTGATCAACAATCTTGTTTTTTAAAATTCTCTTCAATGATTGCCCAACAATTCATTTGATATCAGTTCTTCCATAGACCCTCTATTTTGTCTTGAGTTCGTCGATATCGCAAGTTTAGCGAAATAGTAACTTAGCGCGTGGCACATCCGCGCTAAACCCTCCGGGGGGGGGGGGCGTCACTGCCATATATGGGATATATAGGTATGTGCCGCTGTGAAGGGTACGGTTTTCAAGCAGTTTACTCTAGGATAGGGTATATAAATCAGAGCGTTTGGGTCTAGAATAGGGTATAATTTTCACAAAACTGACTAGTTGGTTGAAGATTTTATCTACACTAAGGAAACCAGGAATTGCCACTCAAAAATATAAAAAAATTAAATCGGCAAGTTTAAATTTACGCAAATCAGTCTCAACAGTGTCGATAGATGGGGGGATTTGGGGCGTTTACTCTAGTATAGGGTAGCAAAATTCAGCTGAACTAGCCCCTCCCCGGGGCTAAAACGTAACGGAGTGTAGTTTCCCTTGTGTTTCGCGCTGTGCGCTCGCTTTCACGCTCGCTTGACGAAAAAAACTCGCAAGAACAAACCGTCTGTGGACAGGCTAATTAGTTCTGAGAATTTGGCAGAACATCAATAACACATCACCTATTGCAGCTGATGAGTTTTGCTGCTCTCATCACCTGTCTGTTTAACAATATATTAAAATTACAAGGAGAAATTTGATGTTGATAATTCTCTCGTGAGGAACTATCGTGTTATATATGGGACCATAACGAATCTTAATGGTCTACGAACATATTTTCCTGTCAAATGCCATTCGATAATTTTAAACTGTAAATTATCACTTTTCTCTCTCAATGAAATGTTAGGTTAAGGGAGAGCTATTGAGAGAGTGATGAGGTTCTCTACAATCACCATTCTCTACATCTGGGTTTGACCTCCCTTCTAACACCACACCTCTTTCCCCTGCCCCCCCCCCCCCCTCCCCCCCAGCCTTCTGCAGTATTCCAAATATACTTGCAACAATATCTCAATGTTGGTCAAGAGAAAGTAATTTCTTCTCTGCATTTTACAAGGGGTGCTTTCCATCACATGCCTAAAATTTCAGAAATTTCAGTTGGAAATAAGTGAAACAACTTGGTCCAAAACCGGACCAAAGAGGGCGGAGGACATCATGCCTTGTCCAAATGAGGAATCACAGTATATTTTTAGACGTAGTGTGCAATATTTTGTTGAGCTTGTAAGGTGAGTCAAAATACAAACAAAGTAAAAATATACTGCGATATGACACATCAAAACATCTAGTATGAAATTTGTTATCCAATTGCTGAAGTCAATAAATTTATCTGTGATAGAGGGAGAGTGCAACAGTTTTGTGTGAGCTGTACCAATCTGACCAGCAGGTTTTATACTGTGTACATACAAATAACTAGCTACAGTGTATGCAATGTCGCTGTATGCTCATTTTGTGCACTATTTGGATCATATGTGCTGCAGTTGTACAATAAAATACAAAAAATACTTGAGCACATCAAATTCTGTGACAGAAGAGATGCAATTCAGCCTCTGTTACAACGAAGAAAAAGCCAACAGACAACAAATTAATTAACAAGATGAGAAATTGTTAAAATGCCAGAGAAAAGAGTAACTCACCACTGTGCATTGGGATGGGAAATTGAGACCATTTGTGGAAAGTCGATAACCGTCACCTTATCACTGTCATTGATAATGAGATTGAACTCGTTGAAATCACAGTGAATCAGTCCATAACTTCCAAGTCGTACAATTAACTCCATCAACTCACTGTATAATGCCGATGGGTCAGCCACATCATGAACTTGACACCTTGTGACAAATAGCAACCAACAGTATTAGCATTGGTGTGCTTTCATATCATCTACTACAGTACTAGATATATGTACTCCGGGTCTATTATTTTTCAATACTCTTTCATGTACGTGTAAGGAACTCTGAAATGCCACATTCATAAAGAGAACCCTCAGGGGGAGGCGGAAGGGAGGCGCACAGAACCTGTAGTCTTTTTGGAACCCCCATCTAATTCCTCTCACCTTAAAATTCTGCCACCCTACTTCAAAAGAGTTAAATTTGTAAGAGAAGAAATCTCTTAAATGCAGTTTTCTCCTAAAAAGGTATACAGTATAATTATTGTCTAAATCATACAAGCCAGCTTTTATGACCATTGACTTGATCAACATAATTTCAGAGCTAATCCTGTTTTACAGTTCAGTTCAACAACCACAGCAAAACAAATTGCCCATACATGTATATACAAACATTGTACAGCTGCAGTGCTGGTCAAAACTTACAGTGGGTGTCCATCCACAAGTTCCATGACTACGGCATGACGGTTGAAGTCAATTGGCTTTGGGACAGGATAACCATTGTCATGAAGAGCCTGGAAATAACAAAAAAGATCTTAACATCACTTGTAAAGTTATACCACATGTACATGTAGAACTACGATGTATTTGTCAAGGAAACCTGTATTTGTGGAAGTAGTGTTTTGCTCTTACATAATACAATTTCTCTCACTGTATTTTGTGTTTAAGAAATTGAAAATATGGTACGTAGGTATTCTTTATTTATCCACGGTATCAATTCACGTAACGTGCTCTTCTTCCATCAAGCTTTGCAAACTTAACTAATTAAATTATCTAAAGTAACTTAATAATTACTTATCTTTACAGAATTAAACTAAAAACTATTTTTAAAAAACTATCCTAATATATAGTTATTAGCTTTCGTTAAATTTAATCATAATTATGTCAATGATTTGAAAGAGCCAAGAGTGGGCTGTATCGTAGCACTCAAAGGCAAGCTGTTCCAGAGAACAGAACCACAATATTGAAAACTTCTTTTGCCTGCTTCAGTTTGTGGTCTAGGAATGAAAATGTTGCATTTTGAATTTCTTAGATTATATGAGTGAAGACTGGATGTATTCAAACTAGTCGGAGAAAGATTATGGAGAGCCGTAAACTGTATAATAATTATTGCTAGTTGCTTAGAATGCCTTTGCTCCAGAGAATCCCAGCAAGGTCACCAAGTAAAGTGGAAGATCTTATATTTAAGTCTGAGAAAGTAAACTATAAAATAAAATGGAAACATTCATTAAAATCTTAATATGAAGAAATTTTGTTTGTGTCCATTTTACAGGTACATATTAGGTGGATTTAAGAACATCAAAATGATAAAAAAAAAAGTAATTTTTGGTTGGCTGAGTAGTGGCCTTGATTTCTGAGAAAACATATAAAGTAATGCCAATTTCTCAAACCTTAACCATTGATTTTTTTGAACCTCCCGATACTTTGACCCAAAAGTTGTTTCCCTGTAATTTTGTAATGCTGTAACTTTACCTCCAATATTTTGAACTATCCGATTTTTCAATGACACCAATTTTTGTTTCCCGTGGAGGTTCAAAAGCCAGAAGTCCAATGTACATAAAATCACATTTCTAAAATAAAAAATCTCATTGATGATCAAACAGACCTTCATGTAAGCATATTCTTTAACAGCTGCCAGACGTGAAAGATACAACCATGAGACATTCTTACGATGCTTCAGGTAATCTCGCTTCTGCTTGAGCTTACGAAAAGATGTCCGTCCAAGCCTATTGAAAAATTTTAATACAGAAATCTTATGATTACATTTAACAAAAATATATGTTATATAATATTATTATTGATACGTAATGATTTTTAAATGATATATTAATAAGTTACATATTTAATATTAATAAGTTACACTGTACATGTTTTATCGACCATGATGACATGAAGTCGTCGAAATGTCATGTAACTTTACTTACATTAATTTTCCTGCTTAAATATTTATTAACATATACAGGCAAAAACTAACGATAGACAAATCCGACGTTTCGGCGACATCTTGGCGCCATTGTCAAGGGAAACTAATTAAATATGCGATTTCAAGAGTAACTAAGAGTTCAGAGTTTCTAATTTGCATAAGTTAGACAAAGACTTTAGCGCAAACTGAGTCTGATTGTACACTTAAACACGGTCGTAATTGTTTAATGAGTAACATCGCATATTTAATTAGTTTCCCTTGACAATGGCGCCAAGATGTCGCCGAAACGTCGGATTTGTCTATCGTTAGTTTTTGCCTGTATATGTTTATCTAAGTCATTGTTGATTTAAATATTTATTAATGTCTTCATTTATCTTTTTAAATTATTCATGGAAAATGCATTATTACTGTACATGTACATGTACATGTATATTATTTTAGTATTTCAAATAATAATAATAACAAAAGCAGTGCTGTAAGATTTTGTCTGGAGGAGGATTATTCTAAAAAAGTTCGGCAACACAGACCTGTGTAATTTGAGGGCATGTTGGGTTTCTTCTTCATCAGCAATAATATAGATATCTGCAAGTAGGAAGCTGAGAGTAAATTGATATAATTACCCTGAAATTAAAATAATGACATATGGATATAAGTACATGTATGTGGAAATTCCAGCACTTTTTCAATGGTCGCCTGTTTTGTGTACACATATGTATGCATGCAGCTTTCACGTGTGGTATTATAATATTGTACAATGTAATTACTAAAACTGAAGTCTTTCTAATAGAGATCAACATTTTATGACCTCGAGAAGAAAAATGGAGTCACTATAATAATATTTACTTGCAGTGTTGAACAATAATTATTGTCAGTTTGTCACAAAATCTGTATCTGTTCAGTTTTTTGTTTTCAGTGATGGTGAGTACGACTACATGACGCTATGACAATAGTATATATACATGTACGTTCAAATGGGTTTAACTTGGCAAGTGAGCCATATTGCTGGAGCTCATACTGGGTTCTGTAGCATGAGGTGACCACAGCTGTAGGAGTATTTCTAGTCTGCCCTGAATCGGATGCTAGCTACAGTAAGCCATAGCAGGGTTACCCCCAGCATTATATTCCGTGGTACCCATTACCTGGCAGGAGAGAGGCACTGTAAGAGTTGAGTGTCTTGCCCAAGATCGCAATGCAGTGACCCCAGCTAGGGCTTGAACCCGCTCACTCAATCCAGGTTGAATAAGTAAGACTTCAGTTATTTCTCATGATTACATGTCATTACGCCCAAGTACCTACAGGAGTGTAGTTCTTTGAATTTGCCATGCTTTTAGGCTTTTTTCTGCCATACATCAGAAAGGCAGGTTTGCAGATCAGATCCATTAAAAGAGTGAACATGTAAGGGCAACACAAAATGACAAAAAAATCTCAGCTATGCAGTCGAGGAATGTTCTCTGATCTAAGTTGGGTACTAACTATTAGGTCATTGTAAAGTACTGAAGATAGAAATTGATTTTGTACCATTAGAGGCTCCTCTGAACAAGAACTGCTTAAGGTAAATGGACACTTGGTATTAAATTAATGTCTGAATGCACGAAAAATGGAGTGAACAAGACCACAATGCCACAACTACATTCAGCTGCTATTAGACAGTTGGGCTTGGAAGATTTCTTAAAACAGAAGTTTACTTGCAAAACAAATAACACACTCACCAGACTCCTTGCCGACACCAATCTGATTCCCAACTGACTGAACACTTCCTCTCGTAGTCAACGCCTTCAGTGCCAGGTAATCATATCCACTGAAGGTAAGTCTGTAACCTTCAACTACATGTACATGAGTGATGAACAGGAAATCAGTTGATACAAATGTTAAATGCAGATAAAAGCCAGCATAAGGGAAATTAGAGCAGTTTTCAAATCAAAAGCACAGAAAGTAATCACTCTGGCCAATGACAAAGGACACAGACGAGCTAGCAAACCAATCATCACAAGCGATAAACATTGTCTGATACTAAGCAAACAAGGAATAAAAAAAATCTAAGATTGCTAAAACCAGATAATACACTGCAATATTTAGCAGGATAGCTGCTTTATTGTACCACAAATTATCAACAAGATGAACCTTTACAGTGAGATGAACTGGTCATGCAGCACCTTGGAAGATGCTGATGGCAAAATAAGTACTCACAGGATAACTTTTATTTATTCCATGCATAGGCGTTTCTGACCACCTTTGCACATTACAGCAATATGTTGAATAAAAAACTAATTTCTCCACCACTTTCTCTATCTCTGTGTTTATATCTTGGTTGTTACATGTAGTAATACAGTAACAATAATAAACAACTCTTGTAATTTGTTCAAGAATAAACACCTGGTTACATCAACATAAATGAATAATTGACTGACTAATGAAGGGACGGATCGACAGATGGTTGCATGGAGAGATGGAGAGACATGCAGATGGACAAACGAACTGAACCATCATCTGACTGACTGACTGATTCACCTAATCACGGACTGACTGACCAACTGACTGATGGACCAACTGACAAACAAACTGACTGACTGACAGACTGACTGACTGACAGACTGACTGACTGACAGACTGACAGACTGACTGACAGACTGACAGACTGACCAACAGACTGACTGACTGACAGACTGACTGACAGACTGACTGATATTATTATAATCATCTCACCTCGTCCAGACTTCTCATAACACACTAACTTGTGTTTTGAGAGTTCACGAAGGATCTTATGAGAGCCGCCATGTTTAAGGTCAGCTATTGAAGCTACAAGAGGTGTAGGCACCAGCTCATGGTTTTTCATACCCATTTCAACCTAAAAATGTTTATGAAAAACTGTAAGACTTCTACAGGAGTGTCGTTCTTGATGGTTGGCAAAGGGTTTTATATGTGTGACACGTGATGACAGCAAAAATTAGTGTTTGATACCCCCATTTGACGCGTGAACAGCAATTTCATTGACGTAAAAGACATGTGTGATTCCTAAATTTAAGGAAAAAAATTTACAAAATTGCTAACGTTGCCTAAAGTATTTGTGACGGGTAAATTTTGTTCAATTTTCTTGAAACGAAATCACACACCATTTCCCCCCCCCCCCCCCCCTCCCACCACTTCTACGCTCTTCTTTAAATCCGCTTTAATTTATATAGCCTTTTGATTTTGTTTTGTTTTGATTTGTTTTGTTTTTTCGCCATATATCAGAATACAGGTTCGCAGGTCAGATCAACTAGAAGAATAGAAAATGTCGTTACAATACAAAACGAAAATAATCTGAGCTGTATAGTTTAGAACGGAGCTTTTGCTAAAAACAGCTAAAGCCATGTGCTGGCGGCCAGGCGATACGTAGCGACCTAAATTTCACACTTACCGCCGTAAGAACTCTGAATTCCTCTGAGGAAAGGTACCGCAGCATCGATACATTAAGTTTACCCATATTTATGTGTTGTGCTCGGAGATATCTAAGTATTCGGACGACAAAACACGTTATTATTAAGGCTCATTCTACAAGCGATGAGAACTTCGAATTTTCACGTCCTTTTTGGAGCCCGTGGTATGCGTCGCTGACCAACGTTGGGCAACAAATCCAGGACCCAGGGCCTTTCGTACCATTTTACGGAGGGGAAGCTTAAAGTAAATTTAAAAGGATTGTCACGGGGCACAGGCATGTGTTCACTTGGATCATGGTCTTTCGACTGAATTCATAAAGTCACATGCAAAGTTTCAGGAAATGTTAAGACGCATAAGCTTTTTACCAAAAGCCACACTAGAAACAATTTATTACAAAACAATCATCCCAAGCGTCTTATATGGTATGGCTGTGTGGGGCTCTTGCTCAGATTATTTGATGAAAGATCTAGAACTAATCCACCTCAGAGCAGCAAGACTTATCCATAAACTACCAAGAGACATGGAAGACGAAACAGTACTTATAAATGCAAATTGGATGCCATTAAAATATTTTTATTGTTCTCGTATTCTAAATTTAACGCATAGAGCTTTTTATAATCTAGGTTTAGATGATGTTAATAGTCTAGTTGTTAAAAACGCTTCTTCTTATAGTCTTAGGAAATCGTTAAATGCTGTCGTATCTAGGCCAAGAACTGAACAGGGCCGTCGTTCATTTAAACACAGAGCTGCAATCGCCTGGAACTCTTTACCTGACTCTTAAAAACAGCTTGAAAACCCTCTTTCTTTTAAAAGGAAGATAAAATCGATCAAGACCTATGTCAGAGACATCAGTTTCCAAAAGGAATGCTCTGTAAATTATAATAAGAACCCTGAATTTAGGTATTTTTAAATTATTTGGTTACTCTTTTTATCGTTATTGTATATATTATTTTAGCTTTATGACAATTGTATTGTAAATTTCTGTTTCTCTTATTTAGATTTAGTAGTGGTAGGTCCACATCAGCTGTACAGTTGCTTATTTTAAACCTACTTATCAAATAAACGTATGTATGTATGTATGTATGTATGTATGTATGTATGTATGTATGTATGTATGTATGTATGTATGTATGTATGTATGTATGTATGTGTGTGTGTGTGTGTGTATGTATGTGTGTGTGTATGTATGTGTGTATGTATGATCACCCAAACCTGGAAATGGTTATGAATCGAAGATCTTGCAGGAAAGGGGTGAATAGGTTATGGGATCGACGGATTTGGCCTTAAAAAGCGCACGGATTGTGGATTTTTGCTGTAAATCGAGTGGATTCGCAGTTATTGAAAACACAGTGGATCGTGGATCAGCTGTGAATTTTGGCGCGGATTCCGGATTGGCCTGTCTTGATGTTCGGATCTTGGGTCCTAAACGAAATTTGGATCATAAATCTTTCTTCAGCCTTGGTCGGTATGTTAATGAGTTCTTCCAAATTATTTCTTTTTTCGAACAAAGCTCATTTAAACTCAGGTGTGAGACTGTTACTGGAATTGTACTGTGTTATAGTCATCAAGCATGTTGCCTTCTTTACTACTTGTGCGAAATTACTAGTAACAATGGCATCCACATTTACCTTTCCGGATGTAATTATGGTTTCGGATTTGAACAGAAATATTGACGGATCGACGGATTTGGCGAAAAAAAAAAGGCACGGATCGGCGGATTTGCATACCCCTATTCACCCCCCCCCCCCCCCCCCCCTCATCTAAGCCTCGTTTATATCATGTAGGAAGAATTGCATCCGGCTTTGAAGGAGCTTGATAAGGCGCTTGAAATTCAGGAAGACAATGGAGGCGTCCAAGAGGACACAGTTGTCACGCTGAACATAATAGCAAATGTTCTGAAAAGATTGGGACGCCCCGAAGGGGCTGACGAGATGACGGAGCGAGAGATGAATTATCGCAGGAATTTGGAAGACAGACTCAGTGAGGTGCAGAATTGAGTGGCAATGAAAAGTACACAGCGAAAAAAAAAAATGCGTGACATAGTATATAATGTGCTGGTAGATAAGTTCTACATAAAGAGATAATCTTACTGCTGTGTAAAGCTGATATGAAGCTGATGTAAATTCACTAGGTGTACACTAAATGTTTTAAAAAGATGCCTTAATGAGACTACAACTTTTCGGCGAACTATAATAAGTTCTAGGATTAATAAAAGTGTAAAAAGAAACACACACAAAAACACAAAACACAAAAGAAACACAAAAAAGTGTAAAAAGAACACACCAGACGCTCTCGCAAACGTTGTAAAATGTCAAGTTCTTGAGAGGGTCTTATATCTGATGAAACTAAAACCTCAGAAGGATAGGAAATTTTTAATCTTGGAATATGTATGCGTCGCGTGAAAACCGGCAATTTCGTGTCCTTGCAATTCAAAAACATGTTGCTCCGTTAGAAATTCACTGTAAAATGTGTTATAGCAGTTTTTGATCAAAAACAGAACTGTGATAACACTGAACGGTAGATTATTTTTGTGTAGTTAAAACCTACTTTTCCTATTTGCTCAACTGTTTTAAAATCCACTTCCCGCCCGCTTAACATGACATTATTTCCTTACATTATAGCGAGAGATATAATAAATCTTCTTATTGACCTCATTCACTTTCCTCTTGACCTGCTGTTAACGTCAGTGACTTGTAGAAAAAGACATATATTTTTACATAGAATAAGAGAAGAGTGAATGTAGTAAATTGTTAACGTCGATGACTTGTAAAAAGAGACATATGTTTTTACATAAAATATAAGAGCAGAGTCAATGTAGTAAACTGTTAACGTCGACGACTTGTAGAAAAAGACATGCTTTTACATAAAATAAGAGCAGGGAGAATGTAGTAAACTGTTAACGTCGATAACTTGAAGAAAAAGAAGTATGTTTTTACATAAAATAAGAGCAGAGCGAATGTAGTAAACTTTAACGTCGATGACGTGTAGAAAAAGACATGTTTTTACATAAAATAAGAGCAGGGAGAATGTAGTAAACTGTTAACGTCGAAAAAGGCATTTTTTCACATAAAATAAGAGCAGAGCGTATGTAATAAACCAGCGAACTTAGATTTAAATTTTCACGGTGTAATTTCATCATTGCTACAAAATTCCGAAGCCTTTACCCGAAAGTAACGAACTCAGTAGTGAGCAACAGACGTTGATATCTACTGTGCAACAATATTGCCAAAATTAAAGATGAAAAGGAATAAGCTAGACTTCAAACACTTTCTCAGGGTGCAGAGTGTTTAAAATAACCCGTCACATGAACTAAGAGACAGACAGCTTCAAATTCTTCTTGTAAACTTTTAGTAAAGCTGTAAATGAAAGATGTTTCCTTTGACTGTTTTGAGAACTTTTTTTATCAGTTTACTTATCACATTCTTTCATGTATCAGACCATATACGGTATAGGTGTTAGTGCCGGAAAGTAAGACCACAAAATCCTTTTGGGGCTCTCTAATGGGAGTGGCAGTTACGATCTAGACCGACAAGCGACAGGATTAGAACTGATCGTACAAGGTATTGAACACCTGTAGACTGCGAACCATTTTTACCAATCATGGAGTCAGCTACAAGTACGGAAATGATAGTTTCGGAAGGTCCGCACACCACCTTCGGAAGAGGGTCTTCAAAAGAGAGAATTATCGCACTTGTAGTCTTGGCTGTTGCACTGATCTTCTTAATTGTGGGAATCGTGTTGATTGCAATTGCAGCAAACGATCAAAAGAATGAGAAATCGTCAGGTTCTACTTCTAAACAAGAAGAAGAAAAGAAAACAACAGAGTCCATTTTATGTGAATTTTCAGAGGAAGCGAAACGAGTGGAACTTGGTGAATTCCTCGATCGTGTTAAGGCAACATATTACAAACTTCACCCTTATGATGTGTATCGGGATCCAGAAGTGACCACGGAAAGGGTTAAAACGGAATTCGTGGCTTATGATCCTTCACCATCCGTCATCAAAAAACGAACGGACACCGCTTTGGATCTTTTGAGCGAGATCAACGGAAAGAAGATCAACAGCGACAAGTTGAAACCCCGAGAGAGAAGAGTGCTTGCACAAGTGAAGCATTACCTTCAGCATGTGTTCGGTCGGCCTTATGACGTGAATTACTACGCCGGGGATTGGATGATGGGACCGAATTTGTTTTGCTGGCAGGAAATCTGTTTTCAGGGATACGCTGTTTATAACGGATTGGGTCTCTATCACAAACCTTACAACGCATCGGATGTGGAACTGATTGAATCGAAGCTGAAGACTCACAAAGCAGGCATTTGGCAGTACATTGAAAATATGAAGATGGGGGTGCGGAAAGGGATGATTCGTAGTGTTGAGGAGTGTGAAGCTGGAATTAACACCATCAAAAGACAGTACTTGGATATTTCCTCGTACAACTCAACAGGTAAGGCCATCATGTTGCGTAATTGTTGTTTTTGCGCTGTGCTAACAATTTGCACCAATTTCCGCCACGGTTGTCAGTTGCTGACTCGAAACTACGGAACATTCAACGCTTTTTTTACACGCGCTCCGCGAACAGATGCTTATTACGCTTAAATAATGAGAGATGCACCGGGTATATATTTTGGCAATTAATCAGACCATTCGTAAATTTAGAGGTTACCGTATGTGATCTGCCTTGGCCCGCTTCTGATTAGACTTAAAATTAGCAGGTATTGCGAGAATTAAATAGCCCTTTAAGACAATAGATCACTCTGGTCACTGTGGGATTGTTTTAGTCTGGAGCTCTTTTTTGCAAACCTATTAACTTTTCCTAGCGAAGACGCCAGTAAATCAGTCTACATAATCCTGTGATCACGAATCTTACGTGCACTGCATAGTAATGTTACCGTTTCGCTCCCTAGTTGTTCGCACAGCAATCACGCGATGAGGCTTTGGTCACGAAATGGAACAAAAAAAATAGAGTTAGTCACGGAAATTCAGGCAGCACAAACCAGCGCCGTTTTTACCATACAGGCGAGCGCAACATGGCTGCTTCCTGCCTGAGAGTCTTTCTTTGTTTTTGCTTAATATAACCGCAGTTCGATTTCTTTTGTTTCCTCGATTTCCTCTGAAATACGAAATAGCAAGGAGTTGATAAGGTCGCCAGTGATTCGAAAGTTGAAAAGGAACCAGAATCTACCTTTGGGGGTAGATACTGAGGAATCCTGGTGGAGGGGGCCGGGCTGCGGTCGTCCTCATTGCGAAACAATTAGCACTTAAGAATTTGTAATTCGCATTTTGACGTTCTATACATATGTAAATCACACATCCATGCATCTTCAATTATCTCAGCTTTTGCGCTAGAACCCAAATATTGCTCTGTATTTTTCCCTAATTGCGATGCTTTGTGTGCTCTTTTGACTGAGCTAAAAGAATTGTTGCCGGGTTAAAAGATTTTCGGTTTTCCCTGTGTCCACAGGTGGAGGCATTTACCACTGATTAAGAAGAGAACGTGGGCGAAAGATGACTGTCACCACACTAAAATACATAAATAACCAACTAAGCAAAATCCCGGATGTCCACGAACTCCCAAGCTTTAACTCCTCAGGCTCAGCGAACATTGGTGAATATTCACCTCGACCTCGTCTCGGTGAATATTCATCAATGTTCAGTTCGCCTTCGGCGAATAATTGTTAAATAGAAACAAGATTTTAAACCAATCAGCGGGCGTATTTTCTTTGGGCTATTTTCTAAAGTATTATAAGAATAAAAACCTATCATATCACTAAAGCTGCTTTTCAAGGATGCCTTGTCTTATTCAAAGCTGTGATGACGCAGTTTAAGTCCAAATTCTCTTCAAGAAACTGTAGATCGCAGCTCATGAGAAAGGCTGTTCCACAACTTTGCTTGGTGCGGGGCTGTGGAAAAGCCAATTTATTCTCAGAATTCCTCGGTCGATTCGAGGTAATATTTTCGAGATTCCAATCGAGATTGTAGATATTCAGGGATTAATCCACTGGTATTGTCATTGGAGGTGTCTTAAAAAGCTGGGTCGTTCAACCCCTTCTGGACCCTGATTACTACAGTAACATCACAGAAGAGATTGATAGCGAGTGGAAGAAGACACACGGTGGAAAAAATGTCAGCGAAACCATAGAGGATTATCTTGTGACTTACGTAGGAGAACCACTCAGCCAGTTGTTAAGGTACTAGTAATAGCACAAGCGGCCCAGATGTTGAATACAATTAATACGTGACATTGTACTGTTGGCGATTGCGTTACAATTTTAGCCGTTTATAAGGCAATGTATGAGAATGCTTCGAAAATTGTTCTAAATGCTACGTGTAGAAAATAATTTAAGTAAAAGTGGCTTACCTGATATTTGCATTGCGCTGATTTGATGTCTCTGTGTTCCTGTAGGCGGTTTAGAGTCATTTAGGCGAGTTATACTTTCTGGTGGTTTTCTTCTGAGGTTTTAACAGGAGCCATAATCGGGGACGGAGACCGTAAGCGCGCGCCATTTCTAGTATTGGGGTTGTCCCCGTGATATGGGACAATAATTCTATTTTTAGAACAAATTGCGCCATCGCCTGCGGCACACGCGCGTACATGCTGCGAGGATTTTTGCGGATGTCGCGCGGGGGAAATGGCGTCTGAAATTCCCGAAATTTTTCATGTTTTTGGCCCACAACTCAACGCGTTTACGTCTGTTGGAATTTTGCTTAAGTATTTTCGTCGTAAGCTGCTCCAGTTTGAGTGAAGTAAGACAGTGTCGAATTTAGGTATGTTCCGCTGTAAGCTTATATATATCACTGACCAAGTTGTGTTCCGACGGATGCTTCTTTTACATGAGCTGTATATTACTCCACTTTAAATTTCACATATGTTGAAGGTTAACCGCTTTTCCATTACACAGCAAAAAACTAGCTGGATATATTTAGATATAGCTGAGCTTCAGGACTTCATAGTTTCCTAGTTCCTCTTGCCACACGCTTGCGAGGAATTGGTCAGTCTATCGCGACCGAAAAGTAAAACAAAATAATTGCTAGTTTGAGTTTCGCTTGAATTGTAAGCAACGCTTGATGTTTCATCAAGGCCCAATAACTTTACGTCCGTAGATACTGCTCAGTTTTATTCGTGTAAAAATCCAGTAAATTCTCTGTTGTCGATGAATGAGAGCGCCCGCCGATGCGTGTTTTGTCACAGTCAGTAAACATGACAAATTGTACTTCCGCTGCACTTTCGTGTGAAAGCGTACGTCGAACTCAAACAATAACTCTACAGTTTTTAAATATGTTTAAGATTGATAAATGTTTGAGAACATATTAAAAGCTAAGCTGAAAATATGTGAATAAAGTAGAAATAATCAGCAAAGTTACGATGACGCTTTCTTTAATCAACTTGGAATAACGATTTCGATTTGGTTGGTCGAGTTATCAAAACTCCTTGTCTATTTTCATTTTCGCAGTGTAAAACTTCACTATGCTTATGTTGAAGAAACACACATGATGTTAGTAGCCTTTTTTGCGTTCGTGAAATTTGTTACAGCATCTCAGCACAAAAGATAACGAAAGAAATCTTTGTCAAGATTTGTTGACAATTGAAAACACCGACTCGGACTTGAAAGTGCACGAGCTGCACTATGCAAATGAGCTAATTGTACGCGTCAGACTTTCCTTTCAAAAACTTTTGCAAACTCACCAAACAAGCAGAAACAATAAGAAACCATCAAAACAGGTTTTTGTTATGACGAACCATTGTCTGAAAAACTCACAAATTAACTCGATACCAGAGTAGAGAGCTTTCTTGCTATATTCTTAAGTCAGAACAAACGCAACATACGCGTAAGCTTACAACTAGCGTGAGCAGATCTTATTATTCATTCCCAGCGCGAGATTGAAGTCTTGTTTTCGACCCTGAAAAACCCACCTTTTCCGTTAGCTCAGAGCATAAAACTACATATAAGCGCCCTGGCTCGTTTCCCTGCCTTATTCCTTGCCATCGCTGTGAAAAATACGCAAGAGAATCTCTCAACTCTCACCATTTGATCACGCAACGTGACAACATCCACACGAGAGCCCCCGACATGTGCGTGAATCCGCGCGGATATATGACGTCAGGATGGCGCAATTTGTTCTAAAAATAGAAAAATTGTCCCATATCATAGGTGCGCGCGAATCCCGAGACTTACGGTCTCCGTCCCCGATTATGGCTCCTGGTTTTAAACATAAGTTCGGACGTTGTTGTTACGTTGAAATGAACGTTTGCCCGAAGAAATAACTTTAGCTGGAATCAAAGCTGTTATCGCGACATTTGTGGTATACCTATGTTTTAATTGGGAAATATCGTGTCAAGTGATCATAAGTCGCTGTTTAATCGATTATTATTATTACAATAATAATAATAACAAGAACAAGAACAAGAACAAGAACAATGTCAATGACAATGACAATGACAGTGATAATGATAATGATAATGATAATGATAATGATACTGATATTGACAATGATAATAATAATAAATAAACATATTTATGCAGGATGACCATTTCAGTTATAAAACTGCTATCAACTTAGGTCCTGTGTAAAATAACTTGGTTGGCAAGATGTTCTTTCAAAGAGCAACTATTTATCTTAGGAAATCCTTACTAATAGTTTCGATTTTTATTTTTAGATATGTCGAATTTGAACACATCCGTCACTGCGTTCCGAGTAATGTGTCCAGCGGTTTGGCCAACCTTCCACTCAAGTATGTTTGGCTCGATGGTAAAGAGAACACGTCCTGGCCAACAGACCCATATCTACCCACTGGTCAAGCATTGAATGGATCGCAGGCCTACTCCCAAATCATGTCGTATTTCACGACAAATGCCATGACCCCGATGGAAGTTCATGAACTCGGCAAAAAGCAACTCAGCATTCTCTATCCCATGGTATGTTTCATCACATTTGTATTTCACATTTGAAGAAAATACACACACTGTTAAATTTTGAAGACATGTTTCAGATACTCTGTATCCATCATCAGTTTGAGGATGTTTACATGTGACAAAGACTAAAATAAACAAAGGGGTGAACTTGATTAAAATGATTAAAATGGATCATTTTAGTTCTCGGTCAAAAATGCCGCGAACTTACTTGCATCCGCAGCATCTTGAAGCTGTACATGATCGTGAACCTTCATCTGCACCATCTTGAGGCTGTGTCTACAGCACCTTGATTCTCGCACTGTACACCATCTTAGAATGTGGAGGTGTGGTGGCCTCATGGTATAAGTGCGCTCGTCTCCGGATCGAAAGGTTGGGGATCGAGCCTTAGCCTGGGACAAGACACTTTATTTTCACAGTGCCTCTCTCCACCCGATTGCAAAAATGGGTACCGGCGAATTTAATGCTGGGGTAACCCTGCAATGGACTAGCATCCCATCCAGGGGGCAGTCTGAGAAATATTCCTAGTCACTTTATGCTACAGAAACCGGGATAAGCTCCGGTCTAATGGGCCACTTGGCTCGTATGCAGAACTTTTACCTTGCACCATCTTAGACTTGTGTCTGCGCCCGTTGGATCTGTACCTCAGCCACCTTGGATCAGTATTTCAGAGATTGGACAGTTGACAAAGTTTCTCTTAAAACAACAATGAGCACATTGATTCACATGGCATAGACAGCATTGCATTCCCCTTACTTTTTTCCGTTGCTTAACTGTATATATATTTGTTTTCGATTTCTAGCCCCAAAAGATTTTTGGGCTACTTTGTGATATGGAACTTCACTGATAATGTGAAGTATACTTTTGGACTTGATAACCCTGGAAAGTCATATATCAAACGCGAGAGACAGTGTTTCATCGGGATATCCAAACACCAAGAAGAGAGTTGAAAAGACGACGCGCAGCGGAGTATTTTTGACGAAATTCGAGGTGTTTGGATAGCCTCTCAAATGTTTGATGGATCTTCTCAATTAAACTAAGGAGTAATCGGAGAAGTAAAATTGTCAAATCTTCTTCATGGTTGTGATTTTCTTTGTTCTAACTTGATGAATTATTAATGATTTGAGAAGCTAAATTCAGTCATCGGGTAGTTTCTTTTTAATAACAAGGCCTTGCGTAATATTGATCAAACCAGGAACTTAACTACAGACATGTTTTATTCGTAACGTAAATTACGATTTTGTTATTGTTAGATTGTGGAAGTCGCAAGGGAAGTGACTGGAGAATCAGACAATCAGACTGCCGTAACGAAATTTAGAGCTAAGCTGAATTCGTCTGAGAGTTACTTTAACGCGGAACCAATCCCTAAAAACGAGTCTGATAAAAAGGCACACAAAAAATGCAGTGATATTGAAGGAGCAAAGAAATATTGCCCCAAGCGCTGGGCTGCCTTTGAGCTGTGGATGGCGGAATCAAGAAAGGCAAGTGTGGTTGTTTTGATAGTCGATCGCACGTGCAAGTGGCCGTTTATCGGAAGTAAACAAATAGATGAATAAAATTAATTCTAATTAAATCATGGTTTTAAAAGCTAGCCTAAATAAATACATTTTCAACATATTCTTAAAATTTTCCAAAGTTCTAGTGTTCCGAATACTACTGGGTAGCAAGTTTCATAGGTTTGGGGCGGCAGTTCAAAAAGCACTGTCCCTCAATGTTCTCTTTGTTCGCTCTAGTGGCAACTCAAGGAGAAGCTAGCGTTCTTTGTTTGATTTCAAAGAATAGCGCGATGTACTCTCCATACCAATTAAATCACTGATATATTCCGGCGCAAGCCCGTGGATAGCTTTAGATGCAATCACTAATACCTTAAGGTCATTCCACTGAAATAGAACCTGCACTGAGATTTTTGTGAAACTTTGCCTATTGATTGTTTATATTATAGGAACTTAAATTTTGAAACAAAAATGAGGGGTCCCCATGTCCGTTTAGGAGCAAAAGCACCTTGTTTATACCCATATAAATCCTTATAATAGCACCGTGATTGTAATCACGATTGCTTGTTAAATTCACGTTTCCGATGATTGCTTTTTGTCCTACACTGAGAATTGGTTCATATTTATTTTACACAGAGAAATTTATTACTCAATTCAAAACAACAGAAAAAAAATGATAGGTCACCATACTCGTTTGCGAGGAAATGACAATTTACCTCTATGACGAAGTCCAGCTATAAAGAAAAAGCCGCCGTTTTTTAATGCGCGCGCGCTAATCACGCGTGAAATTATGCGCAGTAGGGATGCGCTAAGCAATACTGCGGAATAACCTTGAATTTAATTCTAAATTGCACTGGCAGCCAGCGAAGCTTGAAAAGCACGGGCGATATATGATCAAAGCAAGAAACATTGCAAAATAAGGCGCACGGCTGTGTTTTAGATGCGTAGAAGTGGATTGTTTTGTCTGCAAGCTTTTGTTGTCTTTATAACTAGAACTAACAGTCAATTCTACTTGTTACACTTTCAGGTCATGAGTTTGCTTGCGCCCAAAACTATTCCACTGTTCCACTTTACTGGAGATAAAGCTACCACGCCCATCTGTCCAGTTGATATGCAGCCTAACCTGAACCCATCGAGTGGAGCTCAAAGCTACCAAAGTGCTGGCGCAGATTGCACACAAAGTGCAAAATACAACCTTCCATTTTTCCTTGAAAACTTAGGTCCCAGATTCTCTGAATGGAGCGTCAATGCTCATGAGGCGAGGCCTGGACATCATACTCAGGTTAATGTGTTACTATGCTTACATTCCTCGAGATCTAAAGATAAATGTACAGAAATCAACAAAATAGTTTCCTGTAATGCGGGCAGATTCACCAGCAATATACAAGTGGAATGTACTCTGTGTATCTGAAATTTCTTGCCACGTCCCTACATTTAGGAGGCACAATTTAATGTAACCCTGCGTTGGACTAGCATCCCATCCAGGGGGGAGTAGAAATACTCCTAGTCGCTTCAGGCTACCGAAACTGGAGGTAAACGCCGGCCTGATAGACAACTTGGCTCGTATGCAGACGTAACCTTTTTTTCATGAAAAGACCAAGAAAGTATTGCATGTGTAACTGTTCGCTGATTTGCATTAGTCCTCAACGAGTGAACGTGTTTACTAAAAGGACCCAGCAGTAGACACTTAGCGTATTCTACTAAAGAGGTGCAAATCTCATTTGGTTCTCACTAAGGTCCAGATGCTAAGAGACTACGATTGCGCGCACTCACTCTTAAAATGTGAGATTAGTCTAAACATTTTGGTTTAAAATTATATCTTGGGTTGAGTGAGGGTCAACCCAGCTTCCCCTCGTTGGCCACTCGCTCATTGACAACTAGTTGGTCATAATGTTCCTGTTCTCCTATATCAGCTTCAAGGTAACATAGAACATTTCCGTGATAGCTGCGGAGGTGTGATTGGTTGGCTTGATAGCGTCACCTATTATATGGCGTTTATAGAAGGTTGGGCTCTATACGCTGAAAATCCGCTCATAGCTGAAGATACTGACACTTACAAGTATGAACCCATGCAGAAGTTTGGCATGTTGAAGTGGCAGGTAATGATACAATTCACGATCTCAAGCTCTTCTTCATTTACCTTGACACTTGTTATATCATGTTGACCTGGCCAAAGGAGCCGATTGTAGCAATTGTAAGTGGACTTTTCCACTGTCATCAGAAATATTTTTATGGCGATCCCTTATTAAATTGCACCAGCTTTGTGTATAAAACGCAAATAAACTCTGAAGCTGCTGATTATTTTGTTATATAAGGGTATACCAATATATCATCTCAGAATGCATACTAAGCGAGGTAACTTCTGTAGTTAGGCAAGTGACTCCATTTTGGTCATATGTCTTAATGCCTAATACTAGATGACAGATTGAGAAGAAATAATAATAATAATAATAATAATAATAATAATAATAATAATAATAATAATAATAACAATGTCATTTGTTTCACGGCAACTCCGTTGCTATTCCCGCTCAATTTGAGACCAAAATTATGGCCGCAGTCATCTCCTATTTCGTACTCTTCTTAATGCAGGTGTGGCGAGCTATTCGGTTGATCGTGGACACTGGGTTGCACTATTATGGTTTCACAAGAGACACGGCTCTGGAGTATTTCAGTAAATATGCATGGGACGATACAGACCTTGCCAAGAAGGAGGTAAGAAAATAGCTCCCGTTTATAATTACAGCAACAAATTTTAACTTCTTTACAAAGTGTGTGCGCACTTGAACGCGAGCTATTCATTTGCAGACAGCGCAAGACAGTTTTAAGAGAGGGATAGCAATAGCAATAGAGAGATAGCAATATTTGACTGGAACTGCAGCTTGGAATGGAGGCTCATGAGATTAATGTTATTTCCATTTGAAACGACTCCCTGCATCAGCCTCAATTTCAAACTAGTTCCAGTCTAATACCGAGAATGCAAATATGGTCTATTCACAATTTTTTAAACTAATAATACAGTCAACGAATCACAGCAGGCGGCTGATTTTATTTTCTTTGTAGTTCCATACTCGCGAGAAACTGAATACGCTTACGTACTCCAAGGTTTTATGATCGCAGTAGATATACAATTATGCTTAAGATGATCTTTTTTCCAAAGCTAAATACTTTCCACAGAACGACAATTATCAACAGATATCGTTTCAAATAGAAATAACACAGGGTGTTGTTCAGTGGGCTTCAAAACGGCCAGTACCAATAATTACAGTCTTTTTTTAAAAATAAGATTATTGTTTTTCCGGCCCAGGCTGAATAGTGTCTTTTTTTGGCTAGTTTAGCCGTTATGAAGAAAGAAAAAAAATTATAGGGTTAAGTTAAAAACATATAATTGTGTTGTATTCACACATTTTCAACGTACAACATTATACGCTTTTCAAAATCTTAGCCTCGGGGTTACTCTTAAAATGTTCTTAAAATTTCGCAAATTTCAGCTTTGATATCCTTATAAAATATATTCTTATAAAAGAGTGTAATTCAGCTACTAGCAAGATGGAAGGTTGGTAGTCTTTATAGTCGTTCGGATAATTACACCCAGTCCCTTAACCCATCGACCTAACTGAGTACGTTAAATTATGTCACCCAGCTAGAACTGTCAGAATAACTATGAACGTTTTGACCGAGCAACGAACTTGAGTGTGTGCTTAAATTACCGTTGAACCAAAAACTTCTAGGGTGTGAAAAAATGCCTGCTGAAATCATTTCATTTGTACCAAACTTTGTTTAAGTTAGTTTACATATTTGCTCTACACATCTGTTGTTAAAAGATTTTTGAAAAGCATCTGAGCAATGTTCTTTTAATAACCTCGTCAGGTGACTCGGTACCAGAGCGACCCCGGACAAGCGACCGCTTACATGATTGGTCAGCTGGAGATAAAGAAAGCCAGAAGTTATTCTAAGGGAGCTCTGGGCAAAGATTTCAGTCTAAGAGACTTCCACTATCAGGTGCGTTTGTTTTCCGGTTATTACTTGAACTTTTCAAAGGAATTAAGAGCGAAAGAGAGGGAAAGAGATGATAAGACAGAAAACAAAGCTTGTTTTGTCAACTAACAGCATGTCATAGGTATGCGACGTAGGAAAGAGGTCCAGGACGGGGAAAAAAGGGAAAGATTGAAAGTGTAGAACCAGGCCTGGTGTAGAACGTAATTTGAACGAAGCTCGAAGGTTGGTGGGGCTCCTTTGTATAACAAAATCATTCGGTGTAATCCGATATACCAAAACTTGCTCGGTGCACAATCCAAATGCAGGAACTCAGAGTGTTTGCTGAACTCATTATTGCTCCGCACATTTTTGCTTCTTTAGGTTCTCGCCCAGGGATCTTCCCCACTTGATTACTTGTCCGATCACGTGACAAAGTATGTGGCCTGCGTCAAGGATAAGGCAAAAGAAGGTTGTGACGTCATTTTGAATCCACCAAAGAAAACCGAGGCAAAGAAAACGACCAGTGAAGGCCGCTGGTTAAAACTATTAAAACCCAATCTACACTATATATGACTCGCTTTGTTGATGAATATTGGTATCGCCAAGAGGCAGTCTGTCTTTTAAATCTTGATTCAGATGAGCTAAGGTTAAGACCAGAAGAACGTAATGAACAACGTTACTGATCAAATGATTGATTGATTGATTGATTGACTGATTGATTGATTGATTGACTGACTCACTGACTGACTCACTGACTGAATCATTGACTGACTGACTGACTGACTGGCTCAATCACTGACTGACTGATTGATTGATTCATTTGACTTCATGGTTGATTTTAGGTATGTATCTAAGAAAATATTGTTAAGTGCCTTAGCACTATCCATTGATTGATTACTTGACTGATCGACTGATTCGAAAAGCTCAAATTTTGTTTCTTTGTTTGTTTGAATGTTCTTATTATAGTGCTGTAAACAAACGTACGATGGTGTTTGTATTTTTTTCTGTACGTGACCTCAACTAAGAATAAAATACAAGATATAATCGTCTCGTAGTCCACAATTGTCCTTGCTTGACTCCACCTTTTCTATGAGGCGATTGAGAGGACTAAGTCCTTTCTCGCCTAAGTCCCCCTCGTTTTTTCTCTCGCTCGCCCCCTTATTTTCGCTCGTCCCCAGCTACCGAGAGCCTGGAACAGGCTACTTCAGACTGGAACATGTCCGTCAAAGGTACCTCTCAAAATTTACTTCAACTCCAACTCTCCTCGAGAACACTTCGCCGTTATCCACTTTAAACTCACTATGTGAAGAAACGCACTCGGAAGTGCATTATCCACTAAAGGCTCTCGCTCAAGAGCACATAACCCGATGATAGAGTGACACTTCTTCATTCAATAACAATAGAGTGGAAGTCGCGTGCAACTCGCGTGCAACTCACGTGCAACTCGCCTGCAACTCGCGTAGAAATGTAAACACCCGAAAAACGATGAAGTGAAAAACGACGGGGATGCTCGAGGATGAGAATTTTGAAAAGAACCCCTAATAGGTGCCAAGATCCTGTTTTGTTGGCTTGGCTTGATATTTTTTTTCTCCCCTAAGAGGTACTAATACTAAAGCAACAAATTATTCCCTGTCACATTTTTTCGGCTCAATACCCTAAAAGGTATCGCAAAAGCTCCCGCTAAGGACCTTTTAAGGCCAAACACCCTTCAAAGGTACCAAAACCGCTTTTTCAACCCCTAAAAGAAATGACGAACACCCAAATCATCTTTATATGGAGGTCCCTCCCGGAGGTCCTCCCCAGACAGTTGGTAAAAGAGAGCTTAAAACACCTTGTAAAGGTCCTGGAGTCAAAAGGAGAGCGTCACATGCACTGACTAATGCTGGAAGAGAGTGATAGAAGGGTCCAAACAGCATCAAAGAGAGGAGAGTAAAACGGGGTGTCAATTAAACTCTTAGCGGAACGTGCGTTCCCTGTGAGTCTCTTACCTGTCTTTTCTACCATGTTAACCCCTGTGCCTCCAGCTTTGTCCTCTTCTCACAAGTTCCTTTTGACTCCTTTATTGACTTTTTTTTCGTTCCCGCGCGACTTCCACGCATGGCTCACTCAAATTTTGATTAACCTTCCTCGGTTTATCAACCCCCGTTAATGTCATAAGGCTCTAACCATGGCTTTCCTCTTTAGTTAACCCTTGTGACCGCAGTGTCCTTTTCCTCTCGCTTGTAACTAGATGCGTTTTTAGGCGTCTACTTTGGCTTTCTTCCCCTAGCATTCTGATTGATATTCCATTCTATTTTTACTCCCTGTAGACTTTCTGTTGCTATTGACATGCCTTTCTTTACGTGCGATAAAGTGTGTTGCTGGCTCCTCTGATATAATAGGGAACTTACGCAAACCACGACGATGACGGCAACGAGAACGCCACTAAACAAAAGGTTTAATGAGCAAAACAATAGTTGTGCACGCACATTATACATCTTTGTACATTTCTTTGCCGTCCTCTGTAAAAAAAGAACGTGAAATGACCGAGTTCTGCGTAGTCTGTGGAACGCGACCGATGACGGCTAAATTTTCGTATTTCCATTTGGAACGGAACGCTGTCATTGCATATTTAGAATGAACACGTTTTTAGAGCCATTGGCGTACTGAACAGATCTATACAATCGCGAATTTCGCAAGTAAAATATAAGATCATTTTTGACTAGGCGTTGTCCTCGGCGTCGCTGTCGTCGTTGCTTAAGTTCCCTAATAACCAGTCATGATAATCAAAATTTGGTAACTTAGTATTGAGTCATCTTGTATTACGGTTCCCTTAAACATATATGAAAAACTTCGCAAAGATTAAGGCCTGTGTGGTTTCACATACGCGCCTTCTCCGTTCGGAGAAATCGTTCACCCAAATTTGTAGAGCTTTGTATGGACACGACATGTTGGTGTCCCCCTGATGGGCCCCAGTACTGCAACCGTAAAATAACAGAATCTTTCAATGAGTTTTGCTTTAAGAGCAATGTACACAAAAATTAAAAATAGTTCGGTAAGGCTTGAAAAATCGAATTTTCCCTACTGTTGCATATAAGTAGGCCTTAGTAAAAGTAAAAACGCTGTGTAGTTTTTTCTTCAAATATCTTGGTATTTCCGAGAAAACGGACATTATCGATTTCACGTCCAGACATCAATCGAACGAGTGCTAACTGGGCTGAAAATCGACCATTTTCATTCGATTCGCATTTCGCAACTATTGAGCGCAAAAAAGTTGTAATACAACCAACTTAATGTAGAACTATTCCTTGTCCAAAAGCGCCCAGTTTTAAGTGAATATTGGATTAATTCAACTACTTGGCGGTAAACAAAACCAAAGCGTTCTCCAACGATGAGTTCGTCAGTCGGTGAAAAGAATTGTCATTTTGACCATGTGCCATGTCTCGGAATTCCACAAGATTTTAGATTCTAACTATGCTAGGATAGGTCTTTAAATATATGTAAAGTTTAGTTTGGGCAAATGATTAGGCACTCGTCAAAAGATTATTCAAATCACACACAAAAAAATTAAAATAACGCCAGCAGTCGAATGCGTGACCAAAAGTGCTACCATTGTTTTTGTCATTAAATCACTTCAATGCGAAATATCACAGGAATATCAGCACGATTTAAGCATAAAACAATATAAATATGTCTACCTTAGCTCAGTTATCATGTCTTGACTATCAAACAACATTCCCATCCTGCCATTTTAACGGTGTTCGATTAGCTTTTCATAACCTGTGTGCATTAGTCTGGTGAATTTGAATCCCCCAGATCGCTCAGTATTACCAAGTTCCTATGCAAATGTTCCTACGTTTTCCGTTTTGTTGTTCGATACAATCATTCAACCCGCTTTCAGGCAGAAATCCCCAGTCATTATCAATGACAAATAAGCCGCCATTTTCGATCGGTCCGTATCTCTTATTTGCATATTGTCCAGCAAAAGTCTTTGCACACAGGGTAGGGGTAGAGTGGGGATTATTTCCGAAAGAAAAAGCCTTAGAATTTCTCAAATATCTCGGTGTTAGTTCTAATTCAGGACCTCCTTTCTTAGGTAAAGCGATAAAATGCAACATACTAACAAGGTCTTTATGGCTTAAAAAAGAAAAGTAACTCTGTTTGAAATCCCGACCCTCACCCCCATGTAAAATATGTTGTAACGCACCGGTCTCGGATAAACATCTTCAGTCAAAATGAAGGCCTTTCAAACGTCATCAAAATGGAAACCCGAAAGTCCCACGTGGAATAACGCTTTAGCAGTTACTACTGGCTTAAGGTAGTATAATCAAACGACCCAAATAACACAGATAGAATGATACATCCAATGATACATACATGGCACTTGAGACAGTAATTGTTTTTCTTCAAAGTCGGATATGAGTACTGACAAGAAATGCAGGGAAAGAATCAGCTTGCAAGATTCAGGATACTACAAACCGAAGTAGGTGAACATGTTATTTTTATGTGTATGTCATTCATACTGCTTGGTAATGTTGACGTGTCGAACTGAAGTATATTAAATGCCGATATGCTGATGATACTTTTGGTCACCCACTCGGTAGTTGCAGGCGTGATTTTGTGTCTTTTGTGAACGATTTTGAATAATATTTTGACGATTTCCTAACCATTAGCCCAAACTAAACTTTACATATATTGAAAGACCTATCCTAGTATATTTAGAATGTAAAATCTTGTGGAATTCCGAGACATGGCACACGGTCAAAATGACAATTCTTTTCACCGACTGACTAACTCGATTTTGGAGAACACGCTGGTTTTGTTTACCGTCAAATAATTAGATTAATCCAATATTCTTAAAATTGTCCTTTTTTAGACAAGGAATAGTTCTACAATACGCTGTTTGTATCACAACTTTTCTGCGCTCAATGGTTGCGAAATGCGAATCGAATGAAAATGGTCGATTTTCAACCGATTTTCAGCCCAGTTAGGACTCGCTAAATTGCATGAAATTGAGTCTGAAGGTTAAATCGTAAATGTCGTTTTTTCTCGGAAAGACAAAGCTATTTCAAGGACAAAACTACAGCCTGTTTGCACTCTTGCTAGGGGCTAGCTATATGCAAAAGACGAGTAAATTTGAATTTTCTAGCCTTGCCGAAGAAATTTGATTTTGTTTGATTTTTGTGGGAATTTGCACTTAAAAACGAAAAAGTTATTCTGACTCTAGAACTTTGACACATTGTTATTGAGACTTCGTCTAATACAAGTACTCTTCGCCAGTTAGTAAAAACTCAGAAGTTAAGTCATCTTTTGATCTATGCGACGTTCTCTCGGGCCGCCATTTTTAATGTAACACAACGCAAAGCTTGGAAACTACAACTTTGTGAAACATTTATTCGAGAATCCTACTTCTGATGAAGCTAAAACTTCAAGAGAGCGAGTATTTATTATTATCATTATTATCATTAATATTATTATTATTATTATTGTTATTATTGTTATTTTGGAATATGAAAACGTCACATGAAAACAGGAAATTTGTCTCCAAATTGTTTTGTGTTCTCGTGCATTATTACGACTGTAATTATATAAGGGGCAAGATACGGCAAAACCATAGCTAGGGCAAGTATTTCAAATGATCGTGGAGAAAATGTCTCCTAAATGCAGCCGATCTACTATAAGCAATGAAGCTTAAAACACTTCGTTTTTCATAGGGCTAATGCACACATTCGAAATAACACCTTCAGAATACACTGTTGGAATGATTTGTACAGCCTCCTCAAATCCATTCAGGCTATTTACGCAATGAACTGCAATGCGGTCGAGGAGTTGAATTTAGAACTAACAGATGTCAAAAAGGCAGCACTCTAAGCCAATGGGTTTCACTGTCTTCCAACTCCACAAAATCAAACAAAAGTACAAGAACCACAAATCTCTCACCAGGGCAACTGCACGTCCGTTGCTATGACAATTGAGAAGATGAGTTACTCTAAAGGAGTACACTCAAATGTGTAGGTTAAATCATTACAACAACGTCATCTTTAATAAGCCATTCGGAAAAACTCATGTTCTCTTCTGCAACCAAGTTACCATAAGTGGAAAATTTAACGAGCTTTAATCCAATATCAAAGAAATATTGAACCAACAATCGAATCGTCCTGGGCAACCAACTCTCAAAAGTGGAAACCTCAACGAAACCACCTACGTGCAACAGATCTTAAATTTATAACAGAAAATTCCGCCAGTTCAACATTTTTGCAAACGTTTTTCATTCGATATTACTTTAGCTGAACCACCACTTATATATTTCCAAACTATTTTGGAGAGATTAGCTCAGGCCTTTACGTTCTGGTCTTGGTAAATGAACCCTTGACTACCACTTCTATCTTCTCTCTAGAAAGGTTATCGTTAGTTGCTATAGAAACCATTCTTAGTGCAAGCACGTTCCGGCTAAGCTCAATGACTTTGCAAGACTTGAAGAATAGTCACGGGCTCGCCAATTTTTCGATGCAGTTGAAAACGACAGACATGGCAGAAGATAAAATCGTTGTCTTCGTCTCTTTCTAATGAATGGGTTGAAACTAACTTGCCAGTAATTCCTATTCATTTCCGTACATGATTTTATTTTTCTGTCGTCAATATAATATTGAGTAAGCGGCATTGAAATGTGTCCCGTTACTTCACAATGGTCAATATCGTATGTGACAACAAGCTAAATACCTCTCGATACCGTTTGTTTCGTGTATCTGTCGGCTGTTGAAGCTAAGATTTCCGCTTTTGTTCTACAGATGACAAAATTGAACAACCGAAAAACAACTTTTGACGTCGAAGTTTGTACACTGTAAATATCAGAAAACACCGAGAACATATAATTCTACTCTTGCTCTGTTTATAGAAAATAACACACCAGCGTCCAAATATTGCAAAATGGCAGAAAAGGTTTATTTGACTACGATCGTAGAACATTTGAAACACAGCAGATCAGCTAATTTGGCATTTTGTCGCTCTCACATATCTTTCGTCTCTGGCAGTTGGTTTCTGGTCACTCGTGCAACTCTCTTATTCATTGATAAAAGTTGTTTGACGACCTAAATAGCCACTGCGCGTGCGAAAGACAGTCATTTCTGGGAATAATTTGGAATATTTGTAAATTTGTTCGTTTGAGCTGCCAATTACTGCTATCCACTTGTACAGCTCAATGAAGATCACTGCAGTGCTGGAATTCAAGCTAAATCAAAGTCTATAAATAGGATAGACAAATAAGTAATTAAATAAAAGCTTTAAACGGTACAAACTCTATATTAACAAGCTAGTGTTGCAGCTTGACCATAAACACGGAAAAGAATCACGTGACTAGTTGGAGACAAACAAGTGAGTATTCACATGTTGCGACCGAGTACAAATTCAGTTCGTTGAAGGACAGTGCGTCCTTTGCTAATCGGTCACGTGGCTTCTAAAATCCCTGCTCAAACAGCAAAAGAGTTTCCAGGCCAACCACGCGATCGTTGCCAAGACAACTAGGAACGTTAATTAGTTATTCACGCGCAGTTAGCTAGAGTATTCCCTAAGAAGACTTCAATGTAATTTCCAGAATATATGACCTGGTTCAATATTACCCTGAGTACGATTTGGTATTTGCCTTTGTTTCATATACACTGTAATATATTACCATACAGCAGCTCAAACAAAATACTAAATTGTAACAAGGGTAAAATGGCATGCGAAAACATAAATATATTGTGTTCTTCTCATTGTTATTTTAGTCAACTCTTGTAATAATATCTAAACCATGTTGGCAAATTAAATTTCCACTTTATTTCATGTTTGTTTTGCAGTTTTCAATATCAAAGGTTTTAGTCTTTTATTTTAGTCTGTAAATCACATGGACCGTTTTGAGTTCACAGGTTTTGTACAAAATTGTGAAAAGTTGTCATAAACACGTGTCGAAAAAGCGTCACAAACGTTCCCTTGAAATGTGAACTTAACTCCCGAACCTTTAAATTTTCATATTTTGAACACAGCATTTAAATTTCTCTTTTCCTACATCACTAAGTCAATGGTATTGAACACAGTAAAGAAATATTTCCTCTGACGTCAACAACTGTTATGAAAATAACGTTATTATGTACCGTATTTTATAACAATAGATGTTAAGATGAGAAATATCGCCTCGCCGTCTCCAATGCCACTTGTAACACGAAAACCAAGAGTGTTGAGTGTTGAAGTAAGAGGTGTTCTGAAAAGCAGTTCTCGATTGACGTCAACTCTTATCACCTAATAAAATCTCGGTACAATGTACTCAGGGGAAAATGTTGAAAGAATTATACTGCCTAATACTTGGAATTTCGTTTAATACAGCTTTTATCTACAGGTCTAGAAATCAATGGCTTATGTATTGATCTTATTACCAAGGTATATGTGGAAAAGGTAAAATAATAATACATGTTATCTGCTGAGTTATAACCACTTTATAGACATTGAGTAATGGTTAAATATTTTTGCATCGATTGTCCTGAAAGACAGAAGCCCATAACGACAAAACTATATAATTTGCCATATCAGGCCTTTAACTTGTGCCGACAAACTAATATATCTTGATATACTTTCCAAAGAGGTTTTAGATCTGTTCCAGATAACCAGCTCTTAGTTGCTATGGTAATCATTGTCCGCATGCTTGTGTCGAATATGCTTGACAAAGAAAATAAAAAGAAAAAGAAAAAGAAAACCTACTTGCTGACTCTTGATAACTCGTTGTTCTGATAAACAACGGGACGTCCTGTTCTTTCCTGGCAATATAAAAATGTCTCATTCTGCCCATAGCATTGTTCAACACCCTAAAGCAATATTTCCTTTCGCGTCACCAAATGTTGTCAAAATAACGTTATTACGTACTGTGCTTACAGACAATGGTGTCGTGACAAGAAATATTACTTTATTGTAATATCACTGGTAAAACGCCAGTTTGAGACCTAGCGTCTGTTGAACGAAAGAGTTCTTTTGTTCAACGGTTGTTGTTCAACTTGAATAACTTAAAGAGTTTGACGTCAAAGTCTGTAAACTGTAAATATGGCTAGAACAGTACCACGAACAATGTCATGAAAATGTAATCTCGTCAACTACTAGGCATATTTTACAAGACTAGAGACCAAATAATGCCCTCACTCTTTGAAAATTTAGAAAATTAAAAGTCTGATTGTCGATAATGGTAGAATCTTTAAAACGCGGCTATTGCACTGCGCTTCCAATTTTCGACTCGTTCTGATGTCAGTGCACAAACTTGAAAAGTCACTCAACCTCTTTTTTCTCTGAGAAACACTGCATGACGACCCGTTGTATTAACAGCCTTTGAAGTTTCGCTGCTTTTGCAATTGGGTTCATTGCTGTGTTTGACGAGGACTAATAATGAAAAAAGAGCGTTGTACACCTCCGTCGAGGTACAAATCTCTGGGAAAACCGCAAAAATCCGTATCCAGGGCAACTAAAACTCGTTGTTATGACAATTGAGAAGAATGTCATTGGAGTAGATCTGCATATATTTGTATTCAATAGCCTCTCACTTCAGTTTATTTTGGGAATTTTAAAGTGAAAATATCTCCTTGAATTATTATTAGTTTAGTCAATATTTATAAAATTATCCAGGCCGTAGGCTAATTCTTGTTTGTTTTTCAATAAAATCATTACACAGTTCTTTTAATTTTAGGAGTCTTGGAACCCCACATATGTTTAAGTTCTTAAATTGTTTTCTAAAAATGTACAAGACTGTCCTTGGCAACCGACATTGTGGCGAATAATGATTTGGCAAAGATTTATTCTATTGACGTTTTAACACCTCTAAGCTTCTCAGGTACAATTTAAAGACTTTCAGAGACACTACTTTCGCTATTCAATCATGGAATATAATCTTGATCAGGAAGCCAAGTCACTCAATATACTGATCCATTTAACGAGGATAGAAATATTGCCTTCGTCAGAGTTTATTGATTTCAAATCCTTTCAGCAAACTAGCGTAATTTCAACTACACCTGAAGCTGGAATTATCACTGTTGAACACCTTAAAGAAATATATATCTTTTCTAAATTTCAGGGGTATTTCGATATGAGAAATAACACTAAGATCTGGAAGTTATTTCACTGAACTTTAGAGTAGTCAAAATGTATGATATTATCGCTGAACAAGGCCAGAAATAACTGAATATAACTGAGACCTACTTCTTTAGTTATTATTTATCTTTTTAAGATGAAGCAACCAATTGCAAGCAGATAAAGAAAAAGGTATTTTAAGTCTTCCGAAAAATACTTTTCCTGTTCGCATTAGAACGAAACGTGAATTCATGACCGCTTGTTTTAATTAAATCACCGTCAATTGTAAAATACATTTTCATCGGATATTTCTGTACTACTTAGAACCCGAACGAGCTGGTTTCCAGGAAACGGAAAAACCATTTAAGTAGGTTTTCAATACAACTCAATTGTAAATGAGTTGATTTGCGTTTATTTAAACGATATTGAATGACCGTACTGCCTTAAGAAACGGATATTGCTTTCTTTGACTCCATTTAATTGCTAAAGTTGTCACAAAAAGAAAACAAGTTGAACAGAATATTACACAGACAAAGTCAAGAGAAAACGTCTTGTGAACTGGCGAGCGTCGGCTGCGAATATCTCAGGGAGTGGTTTATTTTGCTTTCAGTTATAGCAAAATTTAGAACACCGTTATGCTCTTCGCGTAGTTTTTCTTCGGCTTTTTACTTTTTCCGTGTTTACTGTACGCAAAATACACCTAAACAATTGAAAATAAAAGAAATATCGCCTCACAAAGAAAGTTTTCTCGTTGGTATAGAAAAACCGATATTTGATTGAAAGAGATTCAATTAAGCTCAATTCGTCGTCACCTGCCTTCTGGGGGAGGGGTCGGTATTCAAACAATGATGCTATAATGAAAGAGACAATAAAACAACTTGCTAATCATCTTAATTGACCTAATTTATCATTGCCTGCCAGTAATCCACTGAATCTTCCAATATAATACAATAGCTTTGGGTGTATATGAGTATCACTTTCTTTCCACGCAGATTAATTCATGTCGCGTACAGTTATAACTTTGTAAGTAAATCCTCGCGGTGGATTCGATATGCCTTTACCAGAGGCAAAAACCGAGACTGTTTTTAGTAGGAAGCATTGACCCTGACCTGAAAGCGACAAAAATGTTTTGAACGACACTTTCTAATGGCCATAAATAATTAAGTTAAATTGTCTTGAAAAGCCAAGATGATTTATGGAGTATAGCCACAAAATAGTGTCTTAAATGCGAAATATATTTGCTGTGGAATAAAATGTGCTAAAAACCACCTGACCATTTTATTATTTTTTTTTTTAGCTTTTTGCTCAACAAAGTGGATTTTTGTTCAGATATAGAAACAATTTCATCCTAGGCTTTTTCGACTGTTCTGATCAAAAGCTGAAAAGCAAGCTAGAACAGAGCGAAATTGGAAAAAAAATGGAGGGAATTTGTCGTTTGAATGTGTGTTCCACATTTTCGTTTATTGGGCTGCTTTTGTAGGAAATAAATCATCTCATCTTCTCCAGACGCCAATTTTTAAATTAAACTTTCTTCATGATAAAAAATAATGGCAAAGAACGCGTATCCGAAATTCATTTAAGTCAAATAAAATATGTTTCAGAGCTACACAGCCAAACAAGTTAAGTCTATATGTTGTTTGCCACACACGGTGTACATTCATTGTTCTTTAAAGACAAACTGTTCTGTTCTATGCATAAACTCGGTGCAAACCAGCTGGAGATTTATCAAAACTGATCTTTATGTTTTCAGGGGCCATGCTGCGAGCAAAACAAACTTAAATGCAAAAGTTATATTGTGGTACACCGATCACAGCTTCTAAAGAATTCCTTTTCACGTATATTCACCACATTTCTGCGACACCACCTGAGAAGGCAAACGAAAAAATTGATCAATGTTGATAAAAATTCCTAGTTCGCTAATCGATAAACAGAAGGAGGAATATTTTCTGTAACTTTTAGCAAGCGGCAAATTACAATTAACAGTTCAGATTTATGCAAATGGCAAGGAATTATTTTTTCTTTTAACTCGAATAAAAAGCGAACAAAACATTTTTTCACCAGCTTGCTAGTTCAGATTTAGTAACTTATGAAATCACCTATTCAGTTGCATCGCAACATGTCGGCAAAAATGAAAACATCGAGAGTGATGTGGTTTTTAGTCTTATTTACGATATATAAGCTTTATTGATATCTCTTTAATTTAGAGATCTTTTGTCTAAGCCGTGTTTCAAATGTCTTAGCTTTATTTCGTAATCCGAATCAAAGAAATACTCATTTACACAAAGAATCCTATTGCCTGGCTTAACGACAATCTTACGAGAAAATACAGCTTCGAGCGATAGGTATTGTAAGAACTAATCAATTTATTATTCGCTGGGTGCCAAAGGTTTTATCAGATCATGAAAACTATTTGGTCCCCGCGTGAAGGGAGAGGTTTAATTTGTTTGAAGTTGATCTAACAGCAAAAAGATACAGCCATTACAAACAGTGCAAACTAAGAAATGGACTCCGTAAACTCGACATCGCAAAAAGAGAGCTAAAGATGGCGGTTGTCTCTCGAACGAGGAAAAGGTTTTCGAATTTGCAAAAAAACAAGGCGGTGGATTTAAACCACATTCCTTTGTTAGTTAAAGAACATAAACATTAATTCCAACTTTACTAAGATTGTGAGACAAAACATTTCGTTTGACGCCTATTTTTTGTAAGCATTTGGAAAATTATCGACCAAAAACACTTAGATTTAAATTCCTAAATTAGATGATGTTCTCAGCTTAGTTTTAATAGTAATAGGTTATTTTAAGCTATTCTAGAGTTAGAAGCACCACTACAGGTCGAAATAAGCGAGCAAGTATCAAATATAATCTTCCAGTTATGCTAAAGAGATTTCTTAAGAAATTCAGTGAAAAGTTAGTCGCATTTAGCACATTAGGCGAGATAAGGCGAAACACCATCTCCATTTCGATGTCGTTTATTTTAAATGTTTATCAACAGAAAACAGAAAAAAAAAACATTTACCATGCACCTGCTGCTAAATCCTGTCAGAGTTTGTTTCGTATAGAAAATAAACTGAAAACTTGCTAAAACATATTAAATATGTGTTTGTCATGTAAAATGAATTACAAGGTCGGAACGATTATGTTAATGTCATAGTCTTGTTCGTGCATGAAGAAAAGAAATCAAACAGCTGTTTCCAGCAACGTCGTATTTTATAAAAGCATAACTTATTTGCCAAGTTTTATGCCTTAGTGTCAATGTAACGCTTACCCAATGAGATTAACGCTTGTAAAACATGGTCACTATTAGAACTGCAGGCCGGGTGGTCGAACAGCAATGGAGGCGGTTCTTTGCAATTACGTTAATCACCTTGTCTACAATAGAACTTAACAGTCAAGAATAACATAAAAGAAACGCGGTGAAATCAAGACCTGAAATTACGAGAAAACTGATGTTATCGCGCAGCGAAGGAATTTTATTGGAAGTCTCTGCCCTCGCGGCTTGTAAAACGCTCTCATTGGGAAATTTGCTTGGATTCCGTGTCACGTTCAGAGTAATTCGGTTGCTCTATTCTTGGCTTTGTTTAGCCGAGACAGAACAAATTGTAGAAAGGTCAATATAGGTACTTATAAGGGGGGTGATAAATATATGTCAGCGACCCGAAACCAATCGGAAGCTATTGTTTGGCCCCGTATTTGTTTGACTAACTAAAACTATAATTTGCTATCGCTGCAGTGGGCCATATAAAACGCGCACGGTACAGGCAATTTCACAACTCAACACATGAGCAACATGAACGAGTTTGTGACTGAACGAGTGGCTGATTGTGCAAACTACGGACGAGGTTCACCGTTTGTTGACAAGTGTAGTGAAATGGCGTTACTCAGCGGGGAAAAAGATTTTGAAGACAGCGAGAATGAACAAGAGATTCAGTCTGAGAGCGAGGAAGGAGAACGCATCTCTGAAGAATGCGTGCAGAGCTTTGTGGTGGAGTTGGATTATGACGATGGTGATTCAGCAAAGTTGGGGCGAGACGAAACGCTCCCAGACGACAGTAAAGGAGATTGTAGTTCCGATCCTGAAGTCAAACCTACTCACTCGTACATCGCTCTGATCGCAATGGCGATTTTGAGTTGCCCAAACAAGAAGATGATTCTGGGGGACATTTACCAGTATATTTCAGATAACTTTCCTTATTACAGAAACAAGGATAAGAGTTGGCGGAACAGCATAAGGCATAACTTGTCTCTTAACGAATGCTTCATCAAGGCAGGTCGCAGCGAAAACGGCAAAGGTAACTACTGGGCTATACATCCAGCGAACCTTGAAGATTTCGCCAACGGTGATTTCAGACGAAGGAGAGCAAGACGCCGCGTGAGACGAAGCAATCCATTGAAATTTGCTGGAAGCTCCCCTCAATCGGCGTATTTCCGAGGACTAAACTCGTTTTCCTCGCATTCTTCCTTCTATCCGTATCGCGGTGATGAGTACCGCATGTATCCCAGTTTAAGGTACATTCGTCCGACTAAAAAGAGCTTCGCTATTGATAGCATTATGGGTTCGTATGACTCTTCATACCTTTACAGTCCAGTATCTGTCCGATCCTACCCTTCCTTGAGCCTACACGGAAGCAGGGAATACCCTGGAACCTCCCCAACGCACTCTCTTCTCTTCCACGCATCGCCGGCGCTTCTGCCTTGTATATCAGAGCTAACGGCGGCCTCTGTTCCCGGCGCAGCTTGTGCGACGAACCCTTTGGAGTCTTCAGCATTTTCCGCCTACCTCGGCTCCAAAGGAATCGTTGCTCAAAGTCAGAACGGCAGACCAGAAAGCTGGCAAGACACTTTGTCTAAACTGCAAGAGCAGCTTAGGAAAGTAGCACCCTGACAAAGGGCTACAGTGACTTTCACACATGCTTTCGAAATGGTCGACCGAACACCGTGATAAACTCTGAGTCTGTATTTGGAAGAAGCTTCACTGTCTTCAAGGTTCCCGGCAAAGAAATGGGGCTAACAAATCATATGCCGATTATCAGAAACCAGAAAAACACAAAAAATATATAAATATGTCGTCAAATACACTTGTAAATATTTCAGTTTCCTTTAAAATTCACACGAAATTAGGCGAATATTGTCGGCCAAGGACTTAGCCTTTGGTTAGCCATTTAAAAGAAGTCTGCAATTAGAATTAACACTGAATAAACAGCACAGTTATTTAAAGTGATATATTTTATTGTATAAAAGTCGGGAAGCTTTATAATTCCCAATGTGAAATAGATTATCAGAATTTCAGAAGGAATTAAGAATCATGAAAGCAAGTTATGGTCACTAAAATTGCATTTAATACGCCGCATCAAAATTTCTGTTCAATTAGCTATGGATAAGTCAATTCCAGCTCTTGTTGAAATGGGAGAAGAGATAAAAACTTTACTTTAATTTCTATCATAGATATATAGGATTAGCCTGTTATGCTTACCAAAATTATTGAACAAGGAACAGCCTAGTAAATTGTTGTATACAGAAGAGCTTTTAATTTTAATCATTGGACAGTTTGAAGGGTAAATTCTCAGCTATAAGGATGTTTATTCCATCTTTTTTTCTGCATTCCCAGAACGAGAAAATTCACGTCGGAATACTTACGATAGGCTGGTGAAAAGGAGAAAATATAAAGCTTAAATGAGCCTTAACAACCTTTTGTATCCCTCCAAATGCAGTCTTGATGTGGTTGCAATTTGGCATTGCGACATATTCGCTCCGTCGGTGTGAGAAATGTTCAAGCTACAGTACAGTGAACGGAACTGAGAGGCACGAAGACAATCCTTACTTTCACGGCCGAAGATTGAAGTTCTAGAGTCAAATTCTTTCATCTCGCAGAATGTTTTTTCCATGAGAACTAAATTATCCATTTATCCCACAATCGATTCTACAGTCATGCTTGCAAATTTAATCCTTAAGTTAAAGTGGATTTAGAAACATTGTATGTTATCAAGTAACATGAAAACATGGCAATGAACTGCAAAAACATGTCATACTCGCTCACAATCTTCGATTTTATTTTTGTTTTACTCTTCGTATTTAACTAGCTGACCCACAGCAATACTGTACGCTGAAGAGGCGCTATATAAAATGTATTTTGGGAGTGTTTCATGGATCAGTGTTTGCTCGGGGCTATTTCTGAAAGGCAATTATGTACATTTGTGTCTTAATATAATTGCGCCTTGCAATTAGCAGAGCATAAAAGTTGAATAATACACCGAAATAAAAACATTATACACGAAATTTGCTTTGTGGGGGAGTGACTAATTTACATGAATAATGCAGTTTTGTAACTGTTACAGCGAACAAGTAATGTAGTTGAACAAAGTGCTTTACCCCGAGCACTCAACAGCACTCTCAATGAGATATCGTCTCAATATATTCTGTGATCTTTCTGTTTTGTTTCGCGTACTTTGCCCGGCACAAATTATTTTTTCCATTTTTTCACGTCATAAATCTTTCATAAGCAAACTTTTCAATTTGGGGATTTTTACGTGCTCAGTGTAGGTTATAATATAATGTTTTGCTTTATTTAATTTATCATTTTTGTAAATAATGGACGAAAGTGAAAGGTCGGGCGCTTTCCTCGCAGTGTGGTCAAGCATGATATATCATTTTATGTCGTTTCTGTCTTAGTGATGGTTTTTAACCGCATAAAGGCAAATTTAACGAAATTGACTCCGCGTGTTTCAAAGCCATTCATTACAGCAACGAAGGAAGTGAAATTTGAAAAAAATAAATTGACTGATATAAAATTTGTCTCGATAAAAGCTAGCGAGTGTCTAAAAGCGCACTAAACTTTAACGTCTAATATATTGATTCTCGTTTGACTCCGACTTGGTCTTTTATTCTACGCTTCGTTTCATCTAATTTGGTTCAAAGAGCATAGAGAAGCTATATAATATTGAAACAGTAGACACAATTTGCGTCGGCAATGTTTATAGTAGTTGTAATTTAAGTAAAATTGATTTTATAATTCGCTCTAATTGCCAAAATGTCACAACAAGGCATGGAGTTTCAACAATCAGCTGTTAAAATGGTTGTAAATGTGAACCGATATGGCCAAAACATTTATTTTTCTGGTAGAATTTACACCCTTACTCTATATTTATCAATTCAGTGTTGTAACTATTAAATTCAAACCGTAAGTCACAGCGTAAACGTGCCAAAGATCAAAAACTGTGTTCCCATTACGACTGTTGTCAAACACTTCGTTGTAAATTTGATTATGTGCACTGCCTTTAAGCTCTTTTACTTAAGCTTTGAAGAAACCGCTGAAAGTCCGCAGTTTGATAAAGTAAATTTATATCGAATTATTCCCATAAAGAGCCGGCAAGGAAAGCTATATATTTCCCTTTGTTGTCTATTAACAGGGGCATGTGGATTCCTTAAAACTTATGGCGACTCTAATTATTTAGCAAAACCGTGTTTACGGCTGTTCCCAAATCATACAACAGTAATATCGTTCTCGATTTAGCTACATTTTTATTATATATTTTAGGAAGTCTTCAATTTTTCGCCGTAACTGTATAATCGCTTTTTGTCTCTAACATCTTGTGCAGCGAAAAACTTTCAACCCATTTGCATTGAAGTTAAAAGTGTGTAGAGAGTGGCAAGGAACCTTCAATAGCTTTTGAATCATACGAAGCAAAACACAGAATACTATTACTCTTTACTCGATTTTTTTCCGGAAAAAAGCTTGCTTTGGAACTTGTTTCTGGTTGAGTATTATTTATCAGTGGTGTTCTCAATCCAGGGGCTAGGCTGTTTCCCAAGTTGTTCGCCATATCACACCCGTGTTGATTACATTCCATGCTTTTAATCTCTTAAAGTTATTTTGAAGTTTTTATTACGTTTAATTAAAGAAATTAAGGCGCACATGCTTCTAAATTTTATTAGTCCAGTTTTGTTGGAAAGCTCTCGGAGAGACTTCAGTAATCTCGGTCAGCGGTTAATAAATTAAAGTCAGATTCGTGCTTCTTAAATGTATGCATCGATCCCTTGAAATAACAGAAATATCCGAAGACAACAGCGAACAGTCGTGTTGATTCAGCCAAGCTCTGTCTTTGCAGAAATGAATTTTAGTATTGTCTCCAATGCGTTTGGCTCATAGCAAGAGTCCGCCTCCCAAGATTACCTCGAAGCCCCTGTCATGCCTCGATATCACATGCACACACATGCAAAGAGGGTGTGACAGTTCGATTTCTTATATGGTTTAAGACTCTGAAAAAGGATTCAGCAAAGCTAGATTCGTTCAAATCCCTCAAATCGTTCGGCAAGACGTCAAATGAACCACGTGCTTTGTTCTGTTAGACTTAACAGCATCCTTAGATTTCACCTATATTTGCGATCAACTCTTTATAAAGCGATGTCTCAAGCTATTTTTCCTGACCGATGTTGGCAATGATAGCGAAGAGCGAAAAAAATAAAGATTTTAATTAATTTTTATATAAAAATATCGAGATGATAACTGCACAAATTCTCGCTCGCTCATTGGCTAATTTTTTTCTCTCCTCTTTTTGATTATGCCTGTTGCAAGCAAGGTAAGGCAAATCAATTTTTTTCTATCTACTCAGCTTGTTTAGTATAGGTAATCGTATGAATGCGTGTACAATTAAGAATTAACACTACGAGTGGTATTTGAAAATTCTCTCAAAATTGCTCGAGCCTTTAGGCGAGTGCAATTTGAAAGAATTTTCAAATATCACGAGTATTGTGAATCCTTAATTGCTCAAGTTTTCGCACGGTTACTCATTTATTGTCTGACTGAGATAATTGCGAACGCGTGCGTGTTAATTTGCACTGCAGTGCAAATTAAGAATTAACGATAAATTGGCCTGCTCTCAGCCAATCACAATGAAGTATTTTCTCAGTCATATGATGAGATTTCTTACTATTCTGAGTAGTTTTTATGTGTCTAAATCAGTTTTTTTTGTTTTTATGCTCTTTTTTTTCTCTGTTTCTGTAAAAGTGGAAAAATAAAATGGTTGGTTGGTTGTTGTTGTTAAAAGAAGACTGTGTAACAATTTTATTGAAAAACAAACAAGAAAAAGCCGACGGTTTGGATATTGTTATAAATGTTGACTAAACTAATAATAATGCAAGATTTATTTTCACTTTAATATTCCCAAAATACACTGAAGTGAGAGGCTATTGAATATAAATATATGCAGATCTACTCCGATGTCATCTTCTCAATTGTCATAACAACGAGTTGTAGTCGCCCTGGAGACGGACTTTTGCGGTTTTACCGGAGATTTGCCCCTCAACAGACCTGTACAACGTTTTTTTCATTAGTCCAAGTAAAACACAGTTAGCAACGAAACCAAGAGAAGCGAAAATTAAAAAGGGTGTTGATAAATTGCGTCGTCACGCAGTGTCTCTCATTGAATAAAGGCGTTGCGTGACCTTTCAAATACCGGCTTTCAGGCTTGAGCACTGACATCAGAGTGAGGCGAATATAGGAAAAGTACTGCAACAGCCGACATCATATCGACAATCTAACTTTTAATTTTGAGAATCTTTAAGTAGTAAATGCATTATTTGGTGAACACTTTTGTAAAATTTGCCTAAAATAGTTGACGAGATTACATTTTCGTGGCATTAATTGCTCGTGGTACTGTTATAACGATATTTACAGTTTACAGACTTTGACGTCAAACTCTTTTTGTTATTCAAGCTGAACAACAACCGTTGAACAAAAGAACTCTTTGGTTCAACACACATTAGATCTCAAGCTGTCGTTTTACCAGTGATATTATTATAAAGCTATATGTATTTCCCGCCTCGACACCTATTGTCTGTAAAATACGGTACGTAATAACATTATTTTGACAACATTTGGTGACGTGAAGGAAATATTGCTTAAGTGTACCGAACAACAATGCTATTGGCATAAGGAGACATTTTAATATTGCCAGGAAAGTAAAGGACCCGTTGTTTATCAGAACCACGCATTATCAAGACCAAGCATGCAGATTTCTTTTTTGTTTGTTTTCATTTCGATTAACAGCGATGGAAAGTTTGAGATGAACTCATTGTCAAGCATATCCGACACAAGCATGCGGACAATGGTTTCCATAGCAACTAAAAGCTGGTTATCTCGAACAGATCTAAACCTACTTGGCAAATTATATCAATTTATATTAGTTTACCGGTACAAGTAAGAGACCTGATATGGAAAATTATATATAGTTCTGTCGTTATGGGATTCTGTCCTTCAGGACAACCGATGCAAAAATATTTAACCATTGCTCAATGCCTTTAAAGTGGTTGTAACTCAGCAGATAACACGTTTTGTTCTAGCTTTTTTTACATATACCTTGTTAAAAAAAGGTCAATATACAAGCCATTTATTTCTAGAACTGTAGATAAAAACTGTATTAAACGAAATACCAAGTATTAGACAGTATAATTGTTTCAACATCTTATTCTTGGAAGATTGCACCGACATTTTATGTGATAAGCGTTGACGTGAATCACCGAGTATTTTACGAAACACCTCTTACTTTTCGTGTTACAAGTGGTATTGGAGATGGCGAGGCGATATTTCTCATCATAACACCTATTGTTATAAAATACGGTACATAATAACGTGATTTTGATAACCGTTGTTGACGTCAGAGAAAATATTTCTTTATTGTGTTCAATACCATTGACTTAGTAAAAAAGGAAATAGAGAAATTTCTATACTGTGTTCAAAATTCTGAAAAGGTTCAGGAACAATGTCCATATACCACGGTATATGTGATACACAAAACTAGACAAAAAGATTTGATATTGAAAGTTATAAAACAAACATGAAATAAAGTGAAAATTTGCCAACATGGGTTAGATATTATTACAAGAGTTGACTAAAATAACGATGAGAAGAAGACAATATATTTTAAGTAAAAAGGCAAATAAAACAGAATGAATGAACATGTATGTTGTCAGATCCAATTTAACCCTTGGTGCAATTTTAGTATTTTTACTTGTCCTGGTGTAAGGTAATATATTACAGTGTATCTGAAACAAGGGCAAATACGTATATCAAATTGTACTCAGGGTAATATTGAGCCACAGCATATATTCCGGCTGCAAAGTACATTGAAGTCCGCTCAGGGAATACTCTAGCTAACTGTACGTGAATAACTAATTGATATGCTCAGTTGTCTTAGCAACGGTCGTGTTGTTGGCCTGGAAACTGTTGTGCAGTTCCAGCCAGAATTTGGGAGGCGACGCGATTGATTGACAAAGGCGCACTATCCTTCAACAAATTGAATTTGTTCTCGGTCACTAAACTTGTTTGTTTCCAACTGGTTATGTGATTCTTACCGTGTTTATGCTCACCCTGCAATACTAGTCTGTTAATATATATAGCTATGGCTACTTTAAAAAAGTCATTTATTCTTTTATTGAATTTTATATTTGTCTATTCTATTTATATCACTTTTGATTTACTTTGAATTCGTCTTCAATCCAGCCGTGTAATGATTTTTATTGATTGACGATAGCAGTCAAACGAACACATTGACAAATATTACAAACTAGCTTCAGAAATGACGGTATTTCGCGTGCGCAGTGGCTATTGAAAACGTCAAACAACTTCTATCAATGAATGGGAAAGTTGTATGAGTGACTAGAAACCGACTGCTGGAGACGACAGATATATGAGAGCGACAAAAATGTACAGTTAGCTGAGCTGCTGTGTTTCAAATGTTCTACAAACGTCATCAAATAAGCCTTTTTCAAATTTCCAGTATTTAGACGCAAGTGCATTATTTTCTATAAATACATCAAGATAACGGACGGAAGTAAGAGTTATATTTACAGTGTACAAACTTTGACGTCAATTTGTTTCGGTTGTTCAATTTTGTCAACTGTCAAACAAAAAGAACTCTTTGCTTCCACAGCCGCGAAATACACGAAACAAACGGTATTAAGCGATATTTAGCTTGTTGTCACATATGATATTGAACAATGTGAAGTAACGGGACACATCACAATGCCGCTTACTCAATATCATATTGGCGACAGAAAAATAATAAAATCATGTACGGAAGAGTATAGGAATTACTGGCAAGTTAGTTATAACCCACTCATTAGAAAGAGAAGAAGATCACGATTTTATCCTCTTTCATGTCTGTCATGTTCAACTGGATGGAAAAATTGGCGAGCACTTAACTATCCTCCACGTATTGCAAAGTCATTGAGCTTAGCCGGCACGTGATTGTACAAGGAATGGTTTCTATGGTAACTAACGATAACCTTTTTAGAGAGAAGATAGAAGTGGTAGTCAAGGGTTCATTTACCAAGACCAGAAAGCAATGGTCTGAGCTAATCTCTCCAAAATAGTTTGGAAATACATACGTAGTGATTCAGCTAAAGTAATATCGAATGAAAAACTTTAGCAGAAAAGTTGAACTGGCGTGAATTTTCTGTTAAAAATTTGAGATCTGTTGCACGTAGATGGTTTCGTTGAGGTTTTCACTTTTGAGAGTTGGTTGCCCAGGACGATTCGATTGTTGGTTCAATATTTCTTTGATATTGGATTAAAGCTCGTTAATTTTTCTACTTATGGTAACTTGGTTGCAGAAGAGAACATAAGTTCTTCGGAATGGCTTGTTATAGATGACGTTGTTGTAATGACTTTAACCTGCACATTTGAGTGTACTCCTTTGAAGTACCTTATCTTCTCAACTGTCATGGCAACGGACGTGCAGACGTGCAGTTGCCCTAGAGACGTAATGGCTTCTGTACTTCTGTACTTTAGTTTGATTTTGTGCATTTGAAAGACAATGAGACTCATCGGTTTAGGGTGCTGCCTTTCTGAAATCTGTTAGTTCTAAACTCCTTGACTGAATTGCATTTCTTTGCATACAATAGCCAAATTGATGATTCGAGGTAGCTGCACAGAACATTTTAGCTGTTTGTTCGTTTGATGTTATTTTAAATCTTTGCATTAGCCCTATGAAACACAGTGTTTTAAACCTCATTGCTTATAGTAAATTAGCTGCATTCAGGATACATTTTCTCCGCGATCTTTTGAATATTGTTTTGCCGTATCTTGCCTCTTATACAATTAGTAATGGTAATAGGACTGAGTGGAGTCCAATTCGGTCGGTTATCATATGAGTGATAACAAAATCGGACGACCGCGCAGCGGGAGTCCGATTTGTTTATCACGAGTATGATTACAGACCGGGTTGGACGACACAACGTCTTATTACCAATTAATGATAAAAATTACAATTTCCGAGAAAAGAAGAATAGCCAAGTTATGAAAGAAAGGGAAAATTTGTATTAAAATACCCACAAAGGAGATGTAAATATTCAAAAGCTAGCGCACGTACGCATGCACGCACGTAACTACAACTTTGAATGTGATTGGCTTATTGAACTGTCCGATAACAAACTGTCCAATAACAAACTGTCCGACAACAACTTGGCAATTGAATTAGTGGAAAATAGGAGTTTTTTAAACCAATCACAATCGACTAAATTGTAATTTTTATGATTACAGTCGTAACAGCTTACGAGAACACATAACGTTTTAGAGACAGATTGCAAGTTTCATGTCGCGTTTTTATATTAATAATAATAAATACCCACTATCCTGAAGTTTAAGCTTCATCAGAAATAAGATTCTCAAAGAAATGTTTAGCAAAGTTGTAGTTTCCAAGCTTTGCGTTGTGTAACATTAAAAATGGCGGCCCGAGAGACTGTCGCGTAGGTAAAAAGATGACTTATGTTTTGAGTTTTTACTAACTGGCGAACAGTACTTGCATTAGCCGAAGTATCAATATTAATGTGTCGGAGCTCTAGAGTAATAACTTTTTCGTTTTTAAAGCAAAAATCATCGAAAGATTCTTTTACTTTACGGTCGCAATATATGTGCCCATCAGGGGGACACCAAAGCTCTACAAATTTGAGTGAACGATTTCTCCGAACTGAGAAGGCGCGTACGAAAAACCACACAGACCTAAATCTTTGCGAAGTTGTTCATGTATATTTAAGGGAACTGTTATACAAGATGACTCAACACTAAGTTATCAAATTTTGATTTTCATGACTGGTTGTTATATCAGAAGAGCCTGCTACAGACTTTATCACACGGAAAGAAAGGCAATCTACATGGAGTTAGTATAGAATGGAATATCAATCAAACTGCCTGGGGAAAAAGCCAAAATAAACGCCAAAAAACGCATCTAGCTACAAGCGAGAGGAAAAAAAAAACACTGGGGTATCACGGGTTAACTAAAGAGGAAAGCAATTGTTAGAGCCGAATGGCATTAACGGGCATTATTAAACCGAGGAAGGTTAATCGTCGACATTTTAGTGGAGCACGCGTGGAAGTCGCGTGGGAACGCAAAAGAGTCAACAAAGGAGTCAAAAAGGAACTTGTGAGAAGAGGGAAAAGCTGAAGGCACTGGAGTTAACGTAGTAGAAATTAAAAGGCAGGTAAGAGGCTGACAGGGAACGCACGTTTCGCTAAGAATTTAATTGACATCCCGTTTTCCTTCCCTCTTTAATTTGATGCTCTTTGGACCCTTTTATCACCCTCGTCCAGCGTTAATCAGTCAATGCGACGCTCTCTTTTTTCCTACAGTACCTTTACAAGGTGTTTTAATCTCCTTTTTATGAGCTGTTTACGCCCGGGGGGAACTTCCGTATAAAAATGACAGGGGTGCTCGTCATATCTTTTAGGGGTAAAAAAAGCGGTTTTGTTACCTCTTAGGGTGTTTAGCCTCAAAAGGTCCACAGCGGAGGTTTTTGCGGTACCTGTGACAGGAGATAATGTGTTGCTTTCGTAGTAGTACCTCTTAGGGGAGAAACATATATCAAGCCACGCCCACAAAAAAGGAACTTGGCACCTACTGGGGGTTCTTTTAAAAAAATTCCGACGAGCACCCCCGTCCTTTCTATATGGAAGTCCGCCAACCGGGTGTTTACGTTTCTACATCTCAGGTCTAACAACGTTGTTCCTAGTGCGTTGCCAGTTTATGTCTTTAGCTCAGCAGAATCTACTGTCGCCTGGAGCTAAATCTCTCGATATTAGAATCCCATCTCTTTTACGGGTTGAACAGAGGATGATGTCAAACAACAGCTATTTAAGTCAAATATGGCCGCCATCTTGAAATAAAGTGCAACTTTTCTGGTCTAAAAAGTTTTTATGTAGTAGCTTAATAGTTTCTGTGTCGATATCAAAAACAAAAGTTCCAGGTAAAACGTCGTCTCCGGATGGTAGAATCTCAACTCTTCAACGGTTGAAAAAGAGAATGATGTCAAACAGCAGCCATGTTACTCTAATGTGGCCGCCATCTTGAAATGAAGCCTAGCATCTCAGATCTAATAACGTTTTTCTTATTACCTTGCTAGTTTTTGTCTTTACATCAAGACAGTGTACTGTCGCGTGGAACTTCATCTCTCTATATTAGAATCCCATCTCTTTCACGGGTTGAAAAGAGAATGATGTCAAACAACAGCCATGTAAGTCTAAAACGGCCGCCATCTTCAAATGAGGTGCAACATCTCAGGTCTAAAAACATTTTCCGTAGTACCTCGGTAGTTTTTATCTTTACATCAAGACTGTCTATTGTCGCTGGGAACTTTATCTCTGGATTTTAGAATCCCATCTCTTTCACGGGTTGAAACGAGGATGAAGTCCAAACAACGGCCATGATAGTCCAATATGGCCTCCATCTTGAAACGAAGTGTAAATTGTCGGGTCTAATAACGTTTTATGTAGTAGTTTAGTGGTTTTTGTGTGGATATCAAGATATAAAATTGTAACGTAAAAGTTCATCTCTCGATGGCACAATCCCATCTCTTCAACGGCTGAAAAACAGAATGATGTCAAACATCGGCAGTGTTAGTCTGATATGGCCTCCATCTTGAAATGAAGTCCAGCATCTCAGCTCTAATAACGTTTTTCTTATTACCTTGCTAGTTTTTGTCTTTACATCAAGACAGTGTACTGTCGCGTGGAACTTCATCTCTCAATATTAGAATCCCATCTCTTTCACGGGTTGAAAGGAGAATGATGTCAAACAACAGCCATGTTGGTCTAATATGGCCGCCATCTTGAAACGAAGTGCAAAAACTCAGGTATAATAACTTTTTTTCTAGTATCTTACTAATGTTTGTCTTTATGTCAAGACTGTGTACTGTCGCGAGGAACTTTATCTCTCGCTAGTAGAATTCCATCTCTTCTATGGGTTGAAAAAAGGCTGATTTCAAACGGCAGCCAGGTAAGTTTAATATGGCCGCCATCTTGAAAGGAAGTGCAACGTTTCTGGTGTAATAATTATTTTTGTAGTAGCTTGGTAGGTTTTTCTTTGGATATCAAGATATACAACTTCCACGTAAAACTTCGTCTCTCCATGGTAGAAACCAATCTCTTCAACTGGTCAAATAGAAAATGATGTGGAACATCAGGCATGTTAGTCTAATATTGCCACCATCTTCAAACAAAGTCCAGCATCTCGGGTCTATTAATGTTTTTCTTAGTACCTGGCTAGTTTTTTTTTCGTGACGTCAAGCTGATCTACTGTCGCCGGGATCTTCATCTCTCGATATTAGAATCCGATCTCTTTTACGGGTTGAAAGGAGGATGAAGTCCAAACAACGGCCCGATAGTCTAATATGGCCTCCATCCTAAAACGAAGTGTACATTTTCTGGTCTAATAACGTTTTGTAGTAGCTTAGTAGTTTTTGGGTGGATATCAAGATATAAAATTGTAACGTAAAACTTCATCTCTCGATGTTAGAATTCCATGTTTTCAACGGGTGGAAAAGAGGATGATGTCAAACACCGGCCATGTTAGTCTAATATGGCCTTCTTCTTGAAACGAAGTTGAACATGTAAGGTTCAATGTCGTTTTTCTTAGAATCTTGCTAGTCTTTGTCTCTATATCAATACAGTCTACTTTCGCATGGAATTTCATCTCTTAATAGTACAATCCCATCTCTTGCAGGGGTTGAAAAGAGGATGAACTCTAAACAACAGCCGATGTTTTACGTCATCCTCTTTTCCATGTTGATCTAATATGGCCGTCATTATAAAACGAAGCGCAACTTCTCAGGTCTAATAACATTTTTCCTAGTACCTTGCTATTTTTTTCTTTACATCAAGACAGTCAACTCTCGCCTAGAACTTTATCTCTCGATATTAGAATCCCCTATCCTTCATGGGTTAAAAAGAAGATGATATAAAACAACAGCCCTGTAAGTCTTTCGCGCGCCTGGAACTTAATATCTGGATATTACAATCCCATCTCTTCAACGGGTTGAAAAGAGGATTATGTCCAAACAACGGCCAATGTTTCACATCATCCTCTTTTCAATGTTGATGTAATGTGACGGTCATCACGACACGAAGCCTAACATCTCAGATCTAATAACATTTTTCTTTGGTGGTTTTTATCTTTACATTAAGATAGTCTACTATCGCCTGGAATTTTATCTCTTGATATTAGAATCCCATCTCTTTCACAGGTTAAAAAGAGGGTGAAGTTCAAACAATAGCCCCACCTTGAAAAAAGTGTAAATTTTCTGGTGTAATAACTTTTTATGTAGTAACTTGGTAGTTTTTGTGTGGATATCAAAATATAAAATTGTCACTTAAAACTTCATATCGCGATGGTAGAATCCCATCTCTTCAACGCGCGAAAAAGAGGATGATGTCAAACATCGGTCACGTTAGTGTAATATGGCCGCCATCTTAAAACATCCAACATCTCAAGTCTAACAACGTTTTTGCTAGTACCTTGCTAGTTTTTGTCTTTCCATTAAGCCAGTCTACTCTCGCTCGGAAATTTATCTCTTGATGGTAGAATCCCATCTCCTTTACGTGTTGAAAAGAGAATGATGTCAAACAACAGCCATGTAAGTCTAATATGGTCGCCATCTTGAAACAAAGTGCCAATTTCCTGGTCTAAAACATTTTTATGTGGTAACTTTGTAGTTTTGCGTGGATTTCAAGACAAAACTGTAACGTAAAACTTCATCTCTGGATGGTAGAATTTCATCTCTTCTACGAGTGAAAATGAGAATGAGGTCAAACATCCGCCATGTTAGTCTGGTATGGCCGCCATCTTTTTGTTAGTACCTTAATAGTTGTTTTCTTTATATTAAGACAGTCTACTGTCGCGTAAAACTTCATCTTTCGATATCAGGTTCCCAACTCTTTCACGGGTTAAAAAGAGGATCGATGCTGTTAAAGAACGGCCATGTTAGTCTAATATGGCCGCCAGCTTGAAACGAAGCGCAACTATTCTGTTGTTATAACTTTTAATTAGTAGCTTGGTAGGTTTTGTAGGTGTGAATATCAAGATATAAAACCGTCACTTCAAACTTCATCCTTCGATGTTAGAATCCCATCTCTTTAACAAGTGGAAACGAGTACGATGTTAAACATCGGCCATGTTGGTCTAATTTGGCCGCAATCTTGAAACGAAGTCCAGCATCTCAGTTATAATGTCATTTTCCTTAGAACCTTGCTAGTCTTTGTCTCTATATCAAGACTTAGCTCTTGAAATCAGAATCCATTTCCTGAACGGGTTGAACAGACTGTGAAGTCCAAACAACTACCGTTGTTTCACATCATGCTCTTTTACATCTTGATCTAATATGGCTGTCGTCATGAAAGGAAACCCATCATTTAAGGTCTAATAATGTTTTTCTTAGTATTTTGGTAGTTTTTTTAACATTAAGACAGTCTACTGTCGCCTATCTCTCGATATTAGAATCCCATCTCTTTCACGGGTTGAAAAGAGGATGAAGTCCAAAGAACGGTCATGTTAGTTTAATATGGCCACCATCTTGAAATTTTCTGGTCTAATAACTTTTTATGTAGTTAGCTTGGTAGTTTTTGTGTAGATATCAAGATAATATATGGATTTAGCCAAGCTTAAAAGCAAGAGCTTCTAATCCGGGTTGCTTAAAGCCTGATTAAGCTAACACAGAATAAGCGAGAATTTTGATTTGAGTTTTCCAAGGTTGTTGAGTTTCGTGAGGTTTTCTGTTCCTATTATTTGGCCTTCTGTTTTGAGTTTGAGTGATCTCAAACTACAAACGCAGCCCATGACCCAAAAGCAGTGATGAACATTTGCATGGAAGAAAAATTATACTTACCTTAACTTTTAATCCTGGGTTAGCGGCCCTATTCTCCCAGAGGAGAGCTAGGAATTAGTAGTAGCGTTAACCACCTTTCGAACAACCTGGTCCTGATCGTCGCCCTAATTACAACCAAAAAAAAACAAAATGGCGGCCAGTGTGACATAATTTATGACGTCATCATAGCTTGAACAACCACAGACAATACTGAAATAAAGTTTAAGATACTAATCATTCCAAATATACTTCCAGGCAAAATATCATGTGCCTCTAACAAAAGAAACATATAAGAAAATATCATTTTTGATGGTTTGGTTTTAGATTTCCAAGGTGGCGACCAAAAGGAAGGTATTGGGGTAAATTTGAAATTCGATTCACAAAGTGAAAGCTACCATTCTATCCTTGCTATCATACATTTTTATGATGCTTAGTGGTCAAAGATTAAGAATATACAGGTTTCGAATAAAAGCGGAGTGCCCCGACGGGCGTCGAGCGTATATATGCCCTTCCGACCGCACAGCAGGTCAGATGCGTAACCCATTGGGCTACCGGGGGACTCCTTGACAAGGTTAGAAAATTTAATAGCTAAATACGTGAAACAACAATATAGGTGTTACTGGCAAACTAACTTTACTTTAACCAATATGGATTAACAAATATTTTAAGACCTTAAAAAGATTGGCGTCTCGATAACTTATAGCTACTCTAAGGATTTTCCTTCTTCTAACAATAGTAACTCGCCGTCTTAGCAAACCTTTCATAGCTGCCAAAGCTTAGGCCAAAGTTTAGTTCTGTGCCACATTAAGTCCGATAAAGTTCTAATAAAACCATCATGAAAAATTTTAAATAATTTTTCCTTTTAATAAAGCCTTTTTGAAGTCAGTTAATAAACTTGTTATAAATCACATGTTTAAGACGCTTGGTGTTCCATTGGCTCTTTTATCTTCATATTGGTTAGTAGGTAACTTTTAGGGCTTAAAAAGAATGAAGGCATGACTAGTCAGGCATTTTATGGAAGCTTACAGTAGATACTCTTTCTTAAAAAGCATTGTTACATCAAACTTACTTCAAACGGAAGAAAAGAGGATTGTACAAAAACAAATATCTATTCAGGTTAAAACGAAAAAGAAAAAAAGAATAAAAGCGGGGTCCCCCGACGGGCGTCGAGCGTATATATGCCCTTCCGACCGTACAGCAGGTCAGATGCGTAACCCATTGGGCTACCGGGGGACTCCTTGACAAGATTAGAAAATTTAATAGCTAAATACGTGAAACAACAATATAGGTGTCACTGGCAAACTAGTTTTGCTTTAACCAATATGGATTAACAAATATTATAAGACCTGAAACAGATTGGCGTCTCGATAACTTATAGCTACTCTAAGGATTTCCGTTCTTCTAACAATAGTAACTCGCCGTCTCAGCAAACCTTTTTATAGCTGCCAAAGCGTAGGCCAAAGTTTAGTTCTGTGCCACATTAAGTCCGATAAAGTTGTAATGAAGCCATCATGAAAAACTGTTAATTAGTTTTTTATTTTTATTTTAATGAAACCTTTTTGAAGTCGGTTAATAAACTTGTTATAAATCACATCTTTAAGACGTCTGGTATCCCATTGGCTTTGGCATCTTCATATTGGTTAGTAGCTAATTTTTAGGGCTTAAATAGAATGAAGGCATGAATAGTCAGGCATTTTACGGAAGCTTACAGTGGATACCGTTTCTGAAAAAGCATTTTCACGTACTTGACGGGACGCACGGGGCTTCTACTGTAAGTACCGCAAAGAAATTGTAGAAAATTTTTCTAGCATTCGTTACATACTCTCACTAAGGTTCTTCGTATTGCGGCTAGGAAAGGCGTCATAATCTGTTTTAGTGACATGTCGGTGATATTAAATAACAAATAAACCAGAAAGGGCCAATGGAATATGACACAAGGTTTAAAATGAAGTCACGATATTAATAGTGGTTTAAAAGTAAATAGTGCGTTCGAGTCATTCCCGATGCTTTCAAATGATGGCAGACTCCACTGACGCCAATAATCTGGAACAAAACAGGATCATTATATATCGGATCACGTTTAAACACACGTGAAGAAAGACTTGGGCAGGAGAAAAACGTGAGCGGACAAAACTGCGGGCAATGCCGATAAATCAAGTAATCTCGCAATGATGAACGAATTACATAACATGAACCTTCCTCTGCTCCCGGGCCTCTGCTTCTCCCCCTGAACCAAGTTCAGATCTACAAACTGAACTTAAAGATAGCAAAGTGCCTACGAATGGATGTTGAGCGCGGCGAGCAGACGTAAACGTCTTGTTAACCCTATGAAAGCCATCACAATAAACTCTGAGCTTGCATCGAGATGCTTGTCCGGGCGTAAAGGAGCGTTTGATTAATTAAGCTAAAACAGATCTTAAGGAATAAAAACCCAGGTGATCTGGAATACTTGTCTGAGTATGTCGTTGGTAGTGGGAGCCAAGTGCAGTATTATCATGGTCGGCAATTAAAGTTATTGTGTAGAAAATATCGCACAATTACACAGTCGAGGGCAAAAAAAAAAAAAGAAAGAAAGAAAGCGCGAGAAGAAACTTAGTACATGGAGCTAAGATAGATTGTCAGTGCTTTAAGTGATCATGCATGGCTACCAATGGCTTAGCCAATCGCTTGGCCAATGGCTCGTACACGCAACGAATCGTGAAAGCCCGTAAGTAACGACATTCGAAAGAAGTGAGCCCACTCCCCATCCTCTGAAAATAGGGGAACTAAGGTTCAAAAGTATAATTATTTTTCCAATCAATAACCTGAAAAACGTACGATAAACTGATGACGATTCAACTAGGGAAGGTATAGCTTATTCCAGGAGACGTCATGAAGCGCCCTGGTAAAACAAACCCCGCAAAATTTTCATCAAGTAACAAGAAGGTACTAACAGGACCTTTTCTTCAAATTAAAATTACTAAAATTGACAACTTGGCATCATTGTAAACAAAAACGCATAAAAAGAACGTTTAATCATATTGAAATTAAAACCTCGACCAGAGCATTTAAATATTTATAAGGCAGACTAACGTAGTAGTGCATCATGAACAGTAAAAATAGTTGAAGGAATCTTACATCACGGTCTACATATAAAGTGCCCACCCATGTGCCAGCAACATAAATTTGACTTGAGCGAAGAATTTCTAAACGATTTATAAGAACTCAGTGTTTTTACGAATTACATGCACCCACAGCCTTACAGAGAGATTCTCGCCCCTATCAACTTTCTTTTCTCTCGTAAGTTCTCGCGCGTTTACAGATGCGCCGCACTCGCGTTTTAAGTACAGGGATACCAACCAATGCTTACCTAACCTTTTAGACATGCTACTTTTCGCCCTTCCCCAAATCTACACACCATGTATTTAACTTGTGAAAATATCGATTTGCACAGTGTTTGGGTTGGAGATTCTCAGCCATATTAACTTTGTTTTCTCTCGTAAGTTCTCGCGCGTTTAGAGATGCGCCACACTCGCGTTTTAGGTGCGGGAATTCCAACCAATGCTTACAAAACTTTTCAAAAATGTTACTTTTAGCCCTTCCCAAATCTACACACGTGCATTTCACTTGTGAAAAACTATTGATTTTCACAGTGTTTGGGTTGGAGATTCTCGCCCATATCAACTTTCTTTTCTCTCGTGAGTTCTCGCGAGTTTAGAGATGTGCCACACTCTCGTTTTAGGTACAGGAATCCCAACCAACGCGTACCTAGCTTTAAAAGATACAACTTTTAGCCCTTTTAGTATGCCGCATTTTCTTAAGTGTGGCGCATTTATCCAAGTGTGCCGCATTTTCCTAAGTGTGGCGCATTTTTCCAAGTGTGCTGCATTTTCTTAAGTAAGGCGACTTTATCCAAGTGTGCCCCATTTTTCCAAGTGAGGCGCTTTTATACAAGTGTGGCGCATTTTTCTACAATGCCACATTTTCTTAAGAGTAAGCACACAGTGCGCCGCCATTTTTTAAGTGTGGCGCGTTTCTTTAAGTGTGCCGCATTTTCTTAAGTGTGGGGCATTTTTTAAAGTGTGCAGCATTTTCTCAAGTGTGGCGCATTTTTCCAAGTCTGACGCATTTTCTTAAGTGTGGCGTATTTTTCCAAGGGTGCCGCATTTTGTTAAGTGTGGCGCATTTTTCCAAGTGTGCCGCATTTTCTTAAGTGTGGGGCGTTTTCTTAAGTGTAGCGCATTTTTCCAAGTGTGCCGCAATTTTTTGAGTTGGAGCATTTTTTCAAGTGTGCCGCATTTTCTTAAGGGTGGGGCATTTTTTAAAGTGTGCCGCATTTTCTTAATTGTGGCGCATTTTTCCAAGTGTGCCGTATTTTCTTAAGTGTGGTGCATTTTTTCGAGTGTGCCGCATTTTCTTAACTGTGGGGCATTTTTTAAAGTGTGCGGCATTTCCTTAAGTGTGGCGCATTTTTCCAAGTGTGCCGCATTTTCTTAAGTGTGCCGCATTTTCTTAAGTGTGCCGCATTTTCTTAAGTGTGACGCATTTTTCCAAGTGTGCCGCATTTTCTTAAGTGTGGCGCGGTTTCATAAGTGTGGCGCATTTTTTTAAGTGTGGCGCATTTTTTCAAGTTTGGCATTTTCTTAAGTGTAGGGCTTTTTTCAAAGTGTGCCGCTTTTTCTCGAGTGTGGCGCATTTTTCCAAGTATGCCGCATTTTCTTAAGTGTGGCGCAATGTTCCAAGTGTGCTGCATTCTCTTAAGTGTGGCGCATTTTTCCAAGTGTGCTGCATTTTCTTAAGTGTGGCGCGTTTTCTTAAGTGTCGCACATTTTTCCAAGGGTGCCGCATTTTCTTAAGTGTGGCGCAATTTGGCAAGTGTGGCACATTTTTCTAAGTGTGTCGCATTTTCTTAAGCGTGGCGCATTTTTCCAAGTGTGCCGCATTTTTTTTAATTGTGGCGACTTTATCCAAGTGTGCCCCATTTTTCCAAGTAAGGCTCATTTATCCAAGTGTGGCACATATTTCTACAATGCCGCATTTTCTTAATTGTAGGCACAAAGTGTGCCGTATTTTTTTAAGTGTGGCGCATTTTTTTTAGTGTGCCGCATTTTCTTAAGTGTGGCGCATTTTTTAAAGTGTGCCGCAATTTCTTAAGTTGGCGCATTTCTCTAAGTGTGCCGCATTTTCTTAAGGGTGGCGCATTTTTCCAAGTGTGCCGCATTTTCTTAAGGGTGGCGCATTTTTCCAAGTGTGCCTCATTTTTTTAACTTTGGCACATTGTTCTAATTGTGCCGCATTTTCTTAAGTGTGGCGAATTTTTCCAAGTGTGCCGCATTTTCTTAAGTTTGCCGCACTTTTCTAAGTGTGCCGCATTTTCTTAAGTTTGGCGCATTTTTGCAAGTGTGCCGCATTTTCTTAAGTAAGGCACATTTTTTTAAGTTTGCCTCATTTTCTTAAGTGTGGTGCATTTATTCAAGTGTGCCCCATTTTTCTCAGTAAGGCACATTTATCCAAGTGTGGCGCATTTTTCCAAGTGAGCCGCATTTTCTGAAGTGTGGCACATTTTTCCAAGTGTGTAGCATTTTCTTAAGTGTGGCGCATTTTTCAAGTGTGCCGCATTTTCTTAAGTGTGGCGCATTTTTGCAAGTGTGCCGTATTTTCTTTCTTCATTTTCTTAAGTGTAACGCATTTGTTCAACTGTGCCGCATTTTCTTAAGTGTGGTGCATTTTTTCAAGTGTGCCGCATTTTTCTAAGGGTGGCGCATTTTTTCAAGTGTGCTGCATTTTCTTAAGTGTGGCGCATTGTTCTAAGTGTGCCGCATTCTCCTAAGTGTGGCGCATTTTTCCAGTTGTGTTGCATTTTCTTAATTGTGGCGCGGTTTCCTAAGTGTGCCGCAATTTTCCAAGTGTGCCGCAATTTCTTAAGTGTGGCGCATTTTCCAAGTGTGCCGCATTTTCGTAAGTATGCCGCATTTTTCCAAGTGTGCCGCATTTTGTTAAGTGTGGCGACTTTATCCAAGTGTGCCCCATTTTTCCAAGTGAGTCGCATTTATCCGAGTGTGGCACATATTTCTAAAATGCCGCATTTTTCCTAAGTGTGGCGCATTTTTTTAAGTCTGCCGCATTTTTTAAGGTTGGCGCATTTTTCCAAGTGTGCCACACTGTCTTACGTGTGGCGCATTTTTCCAAGTGTGCCGCATTTTCTTAAAGTGCATATGACATGAAAATTAATTCCTGGTTGTTTGAGAGGCCTTTCAAAATACAGAAGCATGGCGTTTTTGTTTTTGAAATTTTTTTTCGTTTTAGAGATATTGACCTTTTTCTATTATGCAAATTAGATCAGTGATGACGTCATATTGTTTGCAACTAAAAATGATAAAAAACCTAATAAACAATATCTCTGGAAATATTGAAGCAGTGTTCTTGAAACTTGGCACCACAAATGTACATCACAAAAGAAAAAAAATGACACCCTTAGTGTTGTTGCTGTGACAACAGCTTTGACGCTGGTGCTGTCTTAATAGAAACTGAAATTCCCAGTTTTTGTCTTAAACTAAGAACCATCTACCCCACCCAATCTAATGATGGGAGTCAAGACATTATGGGAACTATCTCTGTTCCAAGTAGGACCCTGTGTCTCATTGTAGAGGTTGCAAATGGGGATATTTGTTTTTTTGACAGAAAGAGACTGGAGCCGAAAGAGTTGCTATGCCAACAGCCCTAAGGGTGTCATTTTGTTTCTTTTGTGATGTACATTTGTGGTGTAAAGTTTCAAGAACACTGCCTCAATATTCCTAGAGATATTGTTTATACAGTATTTTACCATTTTTAATTGCAAACAATATGACGTCATCACTGACCTAATTTGCATAATAGAAAAAACGTCAATATCTCTGGCACATTTGGAAAAGCAAAATTAGTTTGTCAGTAACACGTATATTGTTTTTTAACGTATTTAGCTATTAAATTTTCTAACCTAGTCGAGGAGACCGCCGGTAGCCCAATCGGTTACGTATCTGACCTGCTGTGCGGTTGGAAGGGCAGATATACGCTCGACGCCAGTCGGGGGACTCCGCTTTTACTTTTTTTGTACTGAATAGATAATTTTTTTTAAATTTGTTATTGTGTTATTTTTTTGATTTTTTTTTTAATTTTCTCATTTTTTAAAATATTTTATTTTATTTTAGTTACTGCATGAACTACAATAAGACAAGAAAAGGAGATACAAAAGATAACGCAGAAAGGAATGATGTGTGTTACAAAATAGAAACAAAAAATAATAATTACAAACTTTTACGCAGTACAACATATTGAGTAGGTGCTTTACAAGGGAAAAGAAAAAAAATAATAATTAGTTAAATAAATGTTAACCAAATTAATTAATAACTTAACTAAGTAAGTAAAATGTAAAAGCTCAAATAAAGCCTTTCCACTTTTTGTTGAAATTGTCAGAGGTTTTAGTTTTTATTGCTATTTGTTGTAAAGTATGTAATTTGTTCTTAAGTAAAGAAGGAAGGCCGTCAAAGGGATTGTGGATTGTGCTAAAGATATATAGTACTTGGCCACTAGGGTAACATAGTTTAAAATGTCTTTTGATTCTGTGGTGTTACCATGCCAACCAAAAATGATTACGTTCGGTAAAAGTTATTATGTTTTAATGTTTTTCCAACCACCAATTTTGAAACGCAGACCAGGTTATTTTTTTATAATCTTCAGACATTTATCGCATTGACCGGCGGGTTGCCTGCCAATTTGAGCTGAGTTAAACTACGCAGGCAAGCCGACGGTTGTCGGCGATTGTCGGCGATGAAAATGTTTTATGTGAACACCTACTGCGGACGCAAAGTACTCCAGTAAGACGATTACAGGTGGAATGGTTGAAAATTGCGCCCATTCGATTTGCATTTTACTCAAATTTGACTACGTCGGCGATCTATCGCAGATGCGCCGGTGATCCACTGCAACAGATCGGCGGGCATTTTCAGTTGCAACCGGCGACTACGTCGCAGGTAGGTCGGCGGGATATGAGAACCAGGCTTTATTTAAGAAATAGAAAACATGTAGCGTGTTTCTATCGAGTTTTAGTATAAATCTACTAGCGTTCTAACACGAATACCGTTCTCTGATTGGCTACGCTACTCACTATCTATTCTGTGATAGATAGTGAGTAGCGTAGCAGTGTGCCCTTGTTAACAAAATGAAGTACGCTTCTTGACGTTTTCGAAGTGTCTATGAAGAGGATTTAGATAAAGTTTTGAACGACTAGTAGATTTATACTAAAACAATTAGATTATTCGCTGTCGATTTCTATGCGTGATAGAAATCTCGAGCCCATAATATAATTCTTTCATAGAAACGCGAGTGGAAGTTTGGGAGAACGAGAAATCATGTGTGGGAATACGAGCCGCAGGCGAGTGTTTTCACTGCCTTTTCGAGTTTACCCAAACTTTCATGAGTGTTTCTCGATAGAAAACTCGATAGAAACATGGAGAACATATTTTCTATTTCTTTTAGAAAACACCGCGACGAAAACAAAAGGAAAACAGCTTGTTAACTTTGATTATCAAAGTGTAAATTATCTTTGCTCGCGCCATCATTACGTCAACAGCTCGTGCTAGTTCTGTGTTTTCTTCGAGTTATATAGAAACACGATTTTTAACCAATCAGCACGCGTATTTTCTTAGGGCTGTTTTCTAAATGGACTATATATATTATATATATATGTATATGCAGCCCGAAAGGATATGGTTTTTCAGCGGTTTAAGTCATAAATAGGGTATCAAGTTTGGCCATTTTGGTCATAAATAGAGTATGGTTTTTGCACTTTAGTCTTGATATGGTTATGTTTTTAAGAAGGAAGCCACTTTTTCAGCATTATCGAAAAGAAAACAAACAAAAGCCCTTCATAAATTCTGATTATTGCAATTCAACACTAATCTTAACTAGGGAGATCGCTAACTCGAACCAAAATCGATTTCCCCTCTGGATTTCCGTCATACATTTACTGTAATTTTACCCTTGGTAACTTCAAACTCTCCATAACTCGAACCTCCCGCTAACTCGAAGCAATTTTCGTTTCCCTTTAGGTCATTTTCTATTTAAGAAATAGAAAACATGTACCGTGTTTCTATCGAGCCATTAGTAGAATTCTACTAGTATACAATGCAAATGCTGCAATCTGATTGGCTGAGCTACTCGTATACTATTTAACAAATGGTAAATGCCATAGCGTGTACTATTGAGTTATGGATGCACGCGGGAGGTTGCTGAGCACGAAAGAAGCGTAAGAGTCGCACGAGGCGATCGCCTCGTGCGACTCTGGCTTCTTGAGTGCTTAGCAACCTCCCGCGTGCATCCATAACTCAATAGTGCACGCTATGGCGTTTACCATTTGTTTTATAACATAACACTGAGACATTGGAACAACAGAAGTCCTTTTATTGAGCTACATCACAAAAAAATGTTCGTGTAGTCTTGCATGACAAGAGAAAACAAGCGCGCGAAAATTCATTCATGACAACCGACTGCACACCAGTAACTCGATAAAGTTTCATCTTCAGACAACTGTGAAGACAATTTCGCATTCCTGGCAGAAGGACGTCGGCCATTACTTTGGAAACAATGTCTGTCAAAAGATTTGCTTTGTAAACATTAGCACACACGTCAGCAGCGTACACCCATGGGCAAATAGTAGACGCTAAATTAACCAATCAGAGCGCGCGCTTTGCTTTAGTTATGTTATAACAGCCATTAGTATCACCCAACTAGTGGACTAATGCAAATCCTGCATTTTAATTGGCTACGCTACTAGAGGTCTATTAGTAATAGTCCTCGAGTAGCGAAATTGGCACAATCGAGCGTGACGCTTTTCCCAAATAAATATTTCTTCAACTTGCATTTGGTAACTTTATTATTGTCTTTTCTGTCCGACTTGTTAGGTGATACTAAAACAATTAGACCCTTCGCCCTCAAGGGCCACGGTTCAATAGCCCATTCGGCTTCGCCTCATGGGCTATTGACCCGTAGCCCGCAAGGGCTACGAGTCTAATTGTTAATAAGAGTGCAGTAGCTGTCGGTCGTCCACGAAATGCGACGGTTTTATCATTTTTCCGAAGTTTTGGAAGAAAGTTTAGATGTAAATGGATAATTATATTCCTGAGAAGACAAAAAGAAGGACATAAACGGGTTCTTGACTTTAAAAACTCGAAATTATTGAAAAACCGGTGCGCGCGCTTAAACAACAGCAAATTTACCAACGACAATTCAATCCGTGCGACTCTGTTAAAGCGTAAAGTTCAATAATGCGTCGAAAAATATTTGGAAACCATTATTTGCGTCAAATTTAAGTTAGAATTCTACTCAAACATAGAAATCTCGAGCTCATAATCTAATTGTTAATTAGAGTGCAGTGGCTGTCAGTCGTCCACGAAATGCGGCGTTCTTATCGTTTTTGTGAAGTTCTGGAAGAAAGTTTAGATGTAGGTGGATAATTAAATTCCTGAGATGATTTAAAGACGGACATCAACGGTTTCTTGACTTTAAAAACTAAATATTTTAAATAACGGTTGCGCGCGCGTAAACAACTGCAAATTTACCAATTCAATCCGTGCGATTTTGTTAAAACGTAAAGTTCAATAATGCGGAGAAAAACAATTGGAAACCTTTATTTGCGTCATTTTCAGTTAAATTCTACTAAAACAATTACTAATTAGGAAACGAGGAGGTTTTTAATGTTGCCCACTGTCCTCAACAAAATCAGAGATAGGGCGCGCGGCTGTAGACGAAGATAAGCCAAATTTAGTCCAATAACAAGAAGAAAGAAAGCAAATATGTAACTTTTTAAAAATAACATCTCTATTTACCATCTTCACGTCACTCTTACAGGTTATAATTCAACAAGTACACCTAGTTACTGGGACCAATATTTATTTTAAAGTTCGCCATAAAATCGGTTAATCGTCAATTGAACTCACAGTCAACATCCATGGCAAAATGCTCAGATCTTCTTTACCACTCAACGAGGTCAAACACTCGATTTTCAAGGATCAGTCGCAGTTTCAAAAGTTATTATTTACAATTTGTAAGCCTTCGTTGCCGAGGATTGCTAGCTTTTCACTGGGCCGCGTACGAGCTGGTTGGTCGGCACGGCGCATCGCTGTCCATAGCGTCATCAAAGAAGAACACATCCCTGTGTCGTCGTAACACTGAAATGGCGATGGTTTCTAATGCAGATGGCTCGACGCCGAGGTCTGCTAGTCCAGGCAAACCTTGTGTAACCTGGTCGGACAGGAATTCCTGTTGAAAATAAAAAATATATGTATCTATTAATAGAGGCCCGAGTCAGAGCTTAAATAAGTTACACGAGATCAGTTCTTTCACAACCTGCCTCACAATTGACCATGCCGCAAGGAAATTGCGAGATAAGTTGGGCAAAATATTTCAAGTTTAAAAGGGCCTTATTTAGTTTTATTATATGGAGAAGAGTGTTTTACTGGGAACTAAACCACTCGTAGATTCCATACGCCACTTTATCCGGGACCCGAGTGGCGTATTTTCCGTATGTCACCTTTGTGAGTGTCGTATCGTTCAATGACGTCACGATTCCCGCCTTTTGCTTTTGTTGAATTGGTTTCTCCATATAATAAAAAGAACATTACAAGGTGGCGAGAAGATATGAATTTTATGTTCTCGTGGTAAGAACAATATCTCACTCGTTCGCTTCGCTCACTCGTGAGATATTGTTCTTGCCACGAGAACATAAAATTCATATCTTCTCGCCACCGTGTAATATCCTCTATATAAGTGTACTTTAAAAGCGCAGGTCTTTCTATGGAGAAGGATAGAGATGCCAGCGAGCATCTTACAAATTGGGTATTGTGACTGGAAAATGTTCGGGAATACGTTATTCACGAGAAAAGGTCCAGTCTTTGTCGCGAAAAATGCCCGAAGCCAAGGCTTGTCTGTTTACATCCAAGGTTACATTCAAGTCAAGCTCCTTTCTTACCCTAAGCAGCATGTCTCTTGTAAGGCGTGGGTTGAATATAGACTGTTCCATGCCCCAGGCAACCATGCTGCAAAGCAAAATACAAAACACTTAGAAATTGCCCTGTTCACTAGAAAGCCTCTGTTTTCTAACTCAGAAAGCGCATTTCCTACCCCACCTCCCCTCCCCCTTCGTAACCCACATAATTGGTGCCCCCCCCCCCCACCCATCACCCTTGTCTTGTGCCAACGCCATCTTTAATCACATTGTATAAAATCTACTCCATTACCACACATGCACAAACAAACTTGTGGAGTCTGACGGTTTCGGGTTGGAGAATGGGGGATGGTGGAGTAGAGAGGGGGTCACAGGGGGTACAGGGGACCTTCTAAGGGATAAAATCTAAAATAAAGGGGAAAGGGGATTTAACATGGTGATAACTCATAATAAAAACATCTTACTTGTAAATCGGCCTGGGCATAGTGTAGTATCGCAGGTCCTTCCTCATCAACCGGTAAATGTAGTCCAAAATGTCAAGCAGATAATACTCTTCTGGGCTGCAAGTAGAGCGAAAAATAACTCCACAATTCAGAACTCAAATCATGAGAAAATGTTGAATTCCGTAAAAGATCGTCTTAAAAACCCGCTCCAACTCTCCCTTCACAAACTTGAAATTAAAATAAATATCAAAGCATTCTTTAAAGAAAAGGATATTTTACAGTTATAGAAGAAACCAACATAACCTTCATTCTTGCACAAGTATATTAAATAGATCTCGCATTTGAACAGTTCCTACTGGCTTTATAATTAATCATACAGGTTGGTGGTATAGATTTCGATCTTGAATTGCAAAGCTTATAGGTTCCAATCAGGATTTCTGAGGCCTGTGTTTGTTGTTTTTAAAGTTTTCTTTGAATTTAAAACTGTAAGCACCTCATCCTCTCCCTCGACCACACCCCCCCCCCCTGCCTCAAAATTGACATAACTAATCGTGAATGCAACATAGCTGCCATTTCAAGCCCCACCCCCTCTCCCCTGCCAGTGCTAAGGACAGTGAAAAGCTACCTTACCCAGTTAGTTCAAATGTTTGTCCAATGCTCTGGTCGTTCGTAACCGCATTAACCACAGCTTGGGCTACATCCGCCACCTACCAAAATAAAACGAACAAAAAGTATTAGGCCCTGGCCACAGTGATGCTTTCTCTTTTAGAAGTATCCTTCTTCGTATCAACCAAACCGAAGCAAAATATTTTCCCCCAATTAGCGTTTCCGTTTTGTTTTCACCTGTCTGCAATAATGCTTTTTCATTCGAAAAGGCATACTTTTTGATGCGTTTTAACCTGTCGTCCACATTAAAACGCCCGAAAACGCTGACGCTTTTTTTTAGCACTGTTTTTAAAAGCCCCCGTTTCCATATGTCCACATAAGAAACGGAACGTTTTGAAAACGATGCCGTCTTCAGAAGACTCCACTTTTGATACCGTTTTCGAAAGGTTTTATCAACGTTTTCGGGTGTTTTAGTGTGGACGATGGGCGAAAACGCATCAAAAAGTGTGTACTCTCCAATGAAAACGCATCAGTGTGGTCAGGGCCTCGATGAAGCATCGCGATGATTATCAGTATCATCGTCATTATTATTATCACAATCACAATCGTCGTTGTCGTCATCATTATAATTGTCATCATTTGAACCCTTTGATACGCAAGCGCGCATATACGAGCGCTGAGGGATGGTGCTCTTTGCACCACTTGGGACGTCATCAATTGAAATGTCACCAGCTATTCTTGATATGTAGATAGTAGAACTGGGATAAATCTATCCGCACAACAGTTGATTTTGGATACCGACCACATTCTGACGAAGCAAATTGAAAAACAACCTTCACAGTTTTGGTGCAAAAATGGTTTTAAAATGGCCCATTATACCTATAATTGATCAAGGTCCCATTTCCAGGCTTTGTCCATAATTAACACCCAACTTTTTACGGCAGCCAGAACGACTATGAAATGCAAAAGGTGGCGACAGTAAAAGGGCCGAGAAAAAGGAAAGGAAAGGGACAAGAAAAAAATTCGAAAACGGTAATCGCAAAACACAAAACAAAACAAAACAAAGAGATGTCCAAATTTTGGCTTATGCGCACACGCCAAATTAAAATGTTGTACATTTTTGTGCCTAAACTTGCGGAAATTTATCATTTTGGTAAAACGATGGCTTTTTCAGCAAAACTGAGGCCCATTTAGCGTCATGGCAGCCAAAAACCTGATTTAACGGTTAAAAACGGCATTTTTGGGCGAAATTTTGCGCGTCAAAGGGTTAACCTGCCATCACACAAATTCAGTCTTACAATATTAAATTTTCCTTGATCTATGAGTCAAAGACATCCCCAGCCAGCCCTCCAGTCAGTCCATAAAACCCAAATACTCACATAAACAGGCATTTTGGTTGTGTTCATGCCTCCATCAATGAGTGGAATGCCCATTGGAAATCTCCCGAGATCTGAAAACACACCGGGAGAATACTCTTGTCAGTGACAAAAATTCTCGAAAACACCAAAACATCTTGCGGCAGAAGGCAAGTGAAATATTAATAAATAAAACTACACATTAACTTTTGAAGGAGACATGTTTCCACAGTTTTCCACTGTCATTTTCAGTTATGTACAAGACACTGTGAAACCATTGTATAGAGGTATTTAGAATTGCTAGTGACAAAATTATTGCAAGCCAAAGGAGATAGGTGAGAACTACAAAGAGAGTTTTAAATTGGTTTACAGTACGTTTTTCTCACTGGACAGCTAGATTCTGGAATCTTGAGTTGTCACACTCGTTACAAATTGTAGGATTCCACGTGCGAATTTTTATTTTAGCTTGCCATTTATGTATGCAAATTAGGACTATTTAAACGCTACGGTTTCCTAGCGCGCCAATCTTTTCAACGTTTTCTCTAGCTTCAAGTTAATATTGTTGCGGAATCTATACTCTACCTAGCTTCACCGTCATCGCTACAGTCAGGAAACATTTGTAAGTCTTTATATTCTGCCCTGTATTTTTCATATCGCTCGGCTCTTCTTCACATGTATTTTTACTTATTTTTCTAGTCGAACCTCGCTCGCTAGATCTTTCAATTCTCAGCGGGCTCCTCGAGTCTCTTCAACAGAGCGTGAGCTCAAAATCTATAGACGCAGCGTCAACAAGAACTGTAAGCTACACAAATTCATCATGTTTAAACAAAGGAAATCACGACCGTGACGGTGTTTGGATATCTGATCTTAATTAGCATAGATTTTTACGATTTTATTTCTCCGTTTTCTTCTTAGTTTTAGTTGCCATTGAGAAGATATATCAAACACTAAGACAGTGTTGGACCATACTTCGCAACACCTCACAATTCGTCAAAAATACTCTGCTGCGTGCCGTATTGTCAGCTCTCTCCTAGGTGTTTCGAAATATTCCCAGTGGTCAAACATGGTCCTTCGTGAAGACATAACGTACATGTACCATTTTGAAATATCCATTGTTTTGTTGGTTTTCCTCAAGAGCATTAAATTTAGCGATTTTTGTTTAAATGTAGGAGGTCACTGATTGTGAAAAAAGTAAACGAATCAAGAAACTTTTTTTCTGCGGCACACTTGCAGAGAAGAACAGTGCCAGAGCACAGGGTATGAAATTATCCAAAACGTTTGCTAACATATGATCAGGCATTTCCAATTTGTCAAAAAAGGAAATGTTTTGTATAACTATATAATAATCACTTTACACATGCAGGCATTTTTGTCAACAACTGAAATTTAATCGACTTTTGAGACAGCACAAAGCCTGCACAGCCAGTCCCTTTGCAGAAATATTAACAATACTTAAACATCCTAGGCCTCACATTCATGTGAAAAATTCCCTGTCTGGAAACATAATCACAAGGCTTAGGATGTATAAAGTATTTTTATTCAAATCCAGGCACCACTTATGCAAAGGGTCTATACAGCGAGGCGATTACCGGCACACGCACAGTGAAACTGTACCAACTTACATGCGTAGTAGTTCAAGAAGTGATCTTCATGTCCAAAAAATGTGGCAGGTCGCAGTATGGTGGCTTCAGGAAACTCCTGTCTCACACCTTTTTCCCCACGAGCCTGTCATAAGAAAAAAATAATTGACAATTTGTAACAATGTACAAGTACATGGTGAACTCTCTCTGTAAACTCTATTGATAGATGAACTAAATACATAAAGGCTTTGCAGGGTCACAAGACTGCTGCCTAACAGGTGTGCCATCGCCTGAGGTATCTAAGTTACAAGAATGGGTGACTAAATTAATTTTCATTCAAGGAGTGAGAGTGGGCACCTAAACATGGAGCTTTCATTCCCATCTAATTTGTCAAATGACGTCAATCCCTGATAACCGGGAATAGACCTTTCTCAACTGGGCGGTTTGTTGCCTCATTTCAGACCATGTGATGATACTCTTGAGAATTCTTCCTTTCAAATTTTTAATTTGTCACCTGCATATGAATAAATAATTTTTAGATGGATAAAAGAACAATTCTCTTAAGAATATGACGTGGTCTGTAATGGGAAAACAAACCGCCCAAGCCATAAAGGTCTATTACAAGCTGTTCCTGATTGTGACTTTGTTGTGACACTGTTTGTACGTGTACATGTATGTATGCGCCAATTATCGATTTTTTTGGTTTTGTTCACATTACAACATAAATAGTATTCTTCCTTGACAATGACCTTATCACTTTACCGAATGTTTAAGTCCAAAAATTCGATTCACATTTAGTATCTAAAGGAAAATCTCAACAGAGAGAAGGGGGATTCCCCTTGGACATTCCCCTATATTTCCCAAGTCACATCCAACACCCAGCCCCCAGGATTGACCACAGCAACTTTTATCCTGGACTCCTAAAGCAAATTTCTTTAGGCAACAGCCTTGGTGTATTAAAAAACATCTGTCTTTACACACTCAATTGGTCACTTAACAATAAGGTGTAAACCTCTCAGATTCTGCCAACCAATTGAAGGGACGCGTGGCAAAATGCTTTAAGTGACTCTTGAACTCATGTCAAATTCTCCTTTCTTGTACAAGGAAGTCAAAAGCAATTTTCCAGGAGAATCTTCCAGTCTGTCAGATGTCACTGAGGTTATTCTTCCATGCACTCCTTTAATTCTTTACTGGTCATAAGCCCAGTAAAAATAGGGTCACTAGTGTCTCTACATGTAGTTCGGGGGTTGTAGCCTGTGAACGCAGACGTATTTCCGGCTGTCGCTTGTCTCCGCTGAAAATAACGTCTGCGAACCCGAGCTAGGAAACGATTTCTGTGACGTAAAGACTTTTGTTTCTCTTTGGCCAATCAGATTCCATGATAGAATGAAACTCGAGTGCTCCTCACAGCAAATACCTCACGCAGTAGTTCTGGGGCTATTTGAGCTAAACTGTGATTGATCATTTCCTGGCTCGGGTTCGCAGACGTTATTTTTCAGCAGAGACATGCAACAGCTGGAAATACGTCTGCATTCGCAGGCTAGGGGGTTGTTTTAGGACAGCAAAATCTACAAATCACAGGTTGTCTGCAAAAGTCAGAAAATCAGTGTGGAAACTTTGGAGTCCAATTTCATAGGTTCACTTTGACAAGCATAAATTGCAGTGTAGGCAAACATAAGGTGATGTCTGAATAACAACTCAAATAACATTAAATTAAGAAGGAAAGAAATAAATTCCTCTTTCAGGACCTTGGACTGTAGGAACTTTGAAGGGCTTTCTTCACTGGCATTGAGAGCTGACACATGGATTAGACGCTTTACTCCCGCCTCTCTGGCAGCTTGGGCAATAACTCTGGCTCCCTCACAATGAGTGTCATCAAACGAGAAATTCCTAGAAAAAAGTATCATATTGAGCATGAACACGATAAGTTTCACTGTGTCAATGTGAACCAATACTGCAAAGAGTAATCATCTACTGTGTAGACCCTATTCATAAACAGCTGCCAATTTAAAATTCTTTTGTATGCATTTAAATTAGCCCAGCTAACCTCGTTTGAGAGTAAAAATTCTTTTGAATTATCAACTCAAAAACGAAGTTAGTTGGGCTAATTTAAATATTTACAAAAGATTTTTTAATTGGTAACCATTTATGAATGGGGCCTATAAGGCAGCAGAACTGACAATGATGTGTACAATATTAGAGTGCAATTAAAAAAAAAATTAAAATAAATGAATACATTTAGAGAGGAAGTTACATCAGCCTACATCAGCTGGTTTTCATGCAGGTTCTCTATCCTGGTCAAATTGGAATTTGGAAATGTTGGTTTTAAGGAGGAAGGAAAACTGGAGTACCCGGAGAAAAACCAGTGGAGCAAGGCAAGAAACAACAACAAACTTAAGCCACATTTGACATGGGGGCGGAATCAAACCCGGGCCACATTGGTGGGAGGTGAGCGCCCTTACCTCTACACTAACCCTGATCATTGTTAAATGAACACAGGTAGCAAAAAAATATAAACTATTCTCACAGTCCCTCACTTAGGGATTTGGATGAATTGGATTGAAGATAAAAACATTTTAACACTATCTTTTCAGAAGTAATTCTTGCTCAATTCTGACTGTTCTATTACATGTTGTTATATTTGCGGTTAATCTTTTACTGAAGATGAAGGGCTTGAAAAAAACTTCAGACAAGTAGCTCATGAATACAAGTCTGCTTTCCCTGGGCAAGTCTCTAGTTTACTTTTATTATGATTTAGTTGGCAGATGGCTTGCCTGGGCCCTTGCCCATTACACAAATGAGAAAAAAGAGTAATTTGCCCCCAAGAAAATCTGCTTGTTCCAGAAAAGAGGACAGCTCTTTTTTTTTCCAGCCCTGGAAATGTACCTTGTTTCATATTGTCTGCCAATCAAGTTGATCACACAATTTGAATGCTTCATCATTTTAGCCACAGACTCAACATCCTTCAGGTGATAATCCTGTCATCAGTAACATTTACAAGATTAGAATTAAGATATGAAAATACAACTCTACTTCATAACAGGGGGACATGGGGACTACTGTAAAAAAACGCAAAATATAAATTTGCTAATAACAAGGAAATGCACATTCTATGTGGGTAAATGTAATTTAGGCAAAGTTAAATGCGGTCTCCCCTAAGGTGGTGTATGGGGTGGCCAGGGGATTTAAGCAGGGTGCCTTGATTTTACAGCTTGGCTTTGGATGTCAAGTCATTCTGCGTGTTTTTCTTCCTGGTAAGTACACTGTAGGTACATTCTTTGTTTCCACTGTTTTTTCAGCATGATAGGGCCTGGTAGTTGCTGCTCACCGGATTGTCATGGATACCCTACGCGCTCGGTTTAGTTTGTTCTTGGGCTCCACCATCCTTTCAGACACCACTCCCCACGCTCATCTATCGTTGATGACATTTTAAAAGTTAATGTGGATGAGGCCAGTGACCTTGATTTTGTTTTTCTCTGTTTTTCTTATTTGGCCATGCCTCAACAATTTTTTGGGTCTGGCTACAGGCTTAAAAGTACATGTACAAACAAATTCTTACAAAGAACATTATCTGTCCAAGATCTCCCATCAGCCTGAGGCTTCGGTAATCCATTTCATCTCCTCGGTATGGAACAATGATTTGATTTCCACCGCGTCCTAGGGCATACAAAAAAAAAAAAAAAAAAAAAAAAAAAGAAAATGAAATGTTGCTTTACAGTAACTGCTAGTGCAATGGCCTTTGTGATCAGCAGACTGTAAATCATTTGCTTATCACTCTATTCCATGTCAGTGTCTTCTTTGTAACTTTTGACAGTAGGGGCACTCGTTGACATTGGAAGGAGGCACTTATCAGGAAACAAAAGGGGTTGTTATATAAAAAAATGACACTCCAGGGGGAACTCTAATTACGAAAGGAGGCAGAAGCACTAGATCAAGGTATTACAGGAAACATATTTTCTTGCATTTCCCATACATATTTATAGTTACCTACAGCTGTAATCTGTTTTTTTGGGAGGAGCAGTGGCCTCATGGTTAGTGAGCTAGTCTCCGGATTGAGCCGTCAGGGTTTGAGCCCTGGCCAGGGACATTGCGTTGTGTTCTTGGGCAAGACACTTTACTCTCAGAGTGCCTCTCTCCACCCAGGTGTATAAATGGGTACCAGCGAACTTAACGCCGGGGGTAACCCTGCGCTGGACTAACATCCCATCCAGGGAGGAGTAGAAATACTCCTAGCCACTTCATGCTACAGAAACCAGGATAAGCTCCAGCCTGGTGGGGCACTTGGCTCATAAGCAGACTTTACCTTACCTAATCTGTTTAGGACATATCTTCCCAAGAATCCAGTGGCACCGAATACTGTTGCTACAACCCCACTGAAGGATGACCTTCCACCAGGTCCTGCCTTCGGCAAGTAACTGACACTCCGCTGAAAGGAAACAGTGCGACAGGATAAATTACAAAGCACATGTAACATGTACATGTAACATGTACAGTAAAACTAAAGAACAGTAAAATTGAAGCTTAATAGGACTTTCTGGTGGCACAAACTGGCATGCAACCACAACTCGTTGAACAACGTTGCTGTTCAACACGTCAGAACAACCCTTTTCAGGCTCAACCCTGCATGAACGTACATGCACGTACCAATCCAGAGTCCAATTCGCAAACCTTTAGCCAGGCATGTCTCAAACAAACTTTAGCACACATATACATTGTGCAGCTCCAAAAAATATCTACACTCCTATTTTCCTGGGGAGGTGGGGGTCTGTACAACCAAAAAAATTAAAGAATATATGAAGCTTGATTGAAATTTCCAGAGGGGTAGGACGGGGTCTTAGAAAAAAATTCCATCTGTGGGGGTGGTACAGATACTTCATGGAACTACATATTGGACAGTAAGATTGTACGGCAGTGAAGGTTTCAAAGTTTCCCTTAACAGAACTTCCAGTAGAACAAATACATATACTATAATTCTTAACTTTTATCATTACTGTGCAACTGCTTAGAACTGCCTGAAGCTCTGTGAAAATGAAATGAATCAAACCCCCAGATGCTCAAAGATAAATCTATTTTTGAAAAATAACCAGTCTACTGTAAGCTGTCTTGATGGCCACTTCATAAACAACAAATTGGTGACCATTTTTATTGGTCACTTTGCAAAGAGTTATATGCCTAAGAATGCCTTGGTCGGAATTGTCACACTGTTAATTAAGAGTATCATAGATAACCACAAATATGAGTAATGGTAAACATGTAGGTTCTGTGCCTCATAGTAACTATTGGATTATATTCATGTGTACCATGGCCATCATCTTGATACAAAGTCACTTCAACACAAGTCGTTTTAATACAAGTTGAAGTTGATTTGCTACACGTCTGAAGTTGATTCGATGCAAACTGAAGTCAATTCAAAACAAACTCCATTTACCTAAAGTAGTTTCCATTCGCTACAGAAAATAAATACATTGTGCCTAAATACATACCCAGCAGCCAGAGAGTGTTTTCAAAAAGATAGATACCCAGCAGTCTGATATTATTAATGTTCTTGTTTCCTGGTGGAGAATTTGTTCCACTGTGAGGCTTGCCTGTCTAGGCTCCTTTCAGAGAAGTTGTTAAAGTGGAATTGGCTGAAAAAGTTCAGAGACCTCCAGACAAACATCTTCTCCTTCTGGTCTTTTACTCCAGAAACCAAATTCTATCAGTCAATTGCTGGTGTACATATGTAATGCGAAGATGAAAACACTTTCCTTAGGATATTTCTTCTAGTTTACTTGTGCTACGAAACGACTTCAGTTTGTATTGAATTGACTTCAGTTTGTATCAAATCGACTTTGATTTGTATTGAATCAACTTGTATTGAAGCAACTTTGTATCAAAATAAGTGTAAACTGGATTACATGTAAACCAATCACCTGACAAGAAACTGCCACACCAATCACTGGCCTTGCAGAGCTACCTGAAATTCATGAAAATAAACTTGAATCATACTTGACTGAGGGCCTCTTCATGTGAGCTCGGTAGCCGGGCTGGCTTGGTTACCAGGACAAATTTTTTTGTCTGTTCATATGGGAAATTTCAGCCTGGTCAACCAGGATGAAATTCAAGAAACACAACCAAAATGGTGGAACATAAACTTGTCTCGTTAGCGTCTGCCACAGTTTTGCAGACTCTTGTAACTTTACCAATAAAGATATTTCATGTACTTCTGGAGTGAAAATACATACAAGACAAAAATTATGCATTTTGGCCCTTATGTTGCAAAAGCGAAGCAATTTTTTTAAAAAAGGTTCATCCCCACCACATGGGCTGGAGTGTTCTTGCCTGGCTTCTCATATGAAAACATCAATATTTTTACAAAGGAATGAGTGGCAAGGCAAGATCTAAGAAACCAAGCCAGCCCAGTTGACCGGGCTTGTATGAAGAGTCCCTAAATTGTTTCATCAATTAATCCTTATCAGATGGAGACGTAAACATTCGACCTACAATTCTCTTTACAGTTACTGTATGTTATGTGATGAAGTAGAAAAAAGACAGGAAAAAGGATTTAAAGTCTATATAGACATGCAGAGATTGCTGAAGAACACACAATTTGTAAAGAAGCACCTGACACATTCCCTGTGCAAACAAAGAAATCAAGACAACCTGGTCAAACTGTGCTGATATGTGCCTTCAGAGAACCGACACTAAATAAAACAACTAAACATGAGAAGGTTAAGGTGGGATAAAATGATTTAAATTTGTTTTCTCAGTGTTAGCATGATATAATTGATGTTCACATTCTGGGATTGTAGCAAACAGTGCATTTCCATGCAAGTTTATGTAAAAAAAAAAAAAAAGTTAAAAGCCAGAAAGGGTAGTGGTAGTCAGGAGCTAACACTATTAGATAATGGTTTGACATTGGTTTGACTATGTTAAGCTTTTATATTTTGCAAAATTTTATCAGTTCCAGTGTATTTGATTACGAGGAAAACCAGGGTTTTTGTTGTAAGTAATCTGATAGCCACTGTATAGGGCGAGTGTCGCAAGTTTTTCACAGGAAAGTTCACGTGAACCATACAGAATACAAGCAGACTTTACGATTCAAGTACCGGTAGTCTGGATCAGGGGACAATTCGCTGGTCACCGCAAACTTTGATCACATAACTGAGCACAGATTGAAACCTCATTAAAACTTGTTTTTTTTTCATTTATTTTAGCTGGTGGACAACTAAGTATAGAAATCATAAGTAAGATACTTACAATACAGCTTTCTGAAGCCTTGGCTGACCAACATGGCGGCGCTGTAAACGACGATCAGTGCCCGCGGTATTCCGTGGTCAGTAAACTGGACAAAAAGATTGAATTATATACAATTACACAACGTGTCCTCTGCAGGTCATTCTCGTCCCTAGAGTAAGCCCAGACAGATTCTGCTCAAAAAATGTTAAAACGTTGCTCAAAAGTTCCTTAAAATCGCAAAAGTTGCTTAAAAATTATTTATAGTTGCTTGCTGAAAACGAAGAGCAGCAAGCCGGCTCTGTTCCTGTGCAATAACAAAACGAGTAGTTTCAGTTCAGTTACAGTTTCTTGAAGACCAAGCAATAACTCTGGACTCATCCTAGTGCTTTCTGTGGCAACTGTTTTACCTGACCTAAGGCGCTTTCCTGCTGGGATGAAAGGGTGCTGAGCAGACTAAATACCCTCTCGGCATAGGGAGAGCTGGATTGGACAAGGAGTCGTTTCTTTACGAGAGAAGCCCTGGATTGGATCTCTTTGCTACTCTTCTTCATCGGATTCTTCATTGTCAGAAGAAAGCGCCTTTTTGAGCTAGTTGTACCATATTTGGAATATTAACACAGGATACCCATTCTGGAAATGAAGTCACATCCGGTATATCCATATTTGGAATCTATCAACACAAGCTACCGATCAAAACGCAAGAGAGTTTCTAGTGAACAAAAAGTTCTTGTGAATTTCCAAAGAAAACGTGTTAAAATATCAATTACTTATCTGAATGTGATTTCGAAATAGTGAAAATATGCCAAAAGATGCTAGCTTTTAGAAAAGATGCTGTAAAGCTGCTCACTCTCCAAAAAGTTGCTCAGAATCGAAAAAGTTACTAAAAATCGTAAAAGGTGCTCAAAAGTTGCCGTGCAGAATCTGTCTAGGCCTACCCCAGAGCGCCTATAGCTGCCTATCTCTCTGAATCGGCGGGGTCTCGGCACGAGGAAAAGGTAGGTCTGGAGACACGTCACTGGCAAGGCCCGGCACGAAACAAGGAAAGCGATCCATTCAACCAAAATTTCCGGGCTGAGGTTCGAAAATTTCTTGGTACCGAATGGATCGCGACGGGTTCGGACGGTCTCGTTCCATTCTTCCCGCTAAGCGAGTTTCGTGCTTATTTAAAACGGAGGATGTTGGATCACTGTTTCTCGTGTTAGAGCCAGATGACGATTTAGACAGTAATGTCAATAATATTGTGTGAGCTGTTTCATGCGTAGTAATTTAACCTGTATAAAGGGTTATCAGTGAACAAACCGTTCCCAGATATTTGCCGTATGAGTCCAAACACCACTTTCGAAGGACGAAAAGAACATTCCAAATTCTCTCGGAAAAATAACTCGTCTTTAAAAGCCGATAACAGCAAAAACATACACTTGGTTTGCGAAGCAGCTACAGACCTGTTTGTAACTGCACATGGATGTACGAGTAACACAGACAGATCCGCAGTTAACAATCCATAGAAGCTGCAATGATAAGCGTTTTTCTCCATGTTGTACATGGAAAATAGCGAACAGCGATGTACTGGGATTGAGAATGGGTCGAAATGGTGAAGTGGAACGGTCCATTTCGATCGGACCGGTCCAACCGAGAAAAGTGGTCCACCTCGAAAGGTATACCTATTTTTTCGAAACTTTTCCCGTTGGACCGAACCGATCCGTTCAGATTTAGACTTAAAATTTCCGGAAAGTTTGGTTGAATAGATCGCGTCCAAGGTGAATCTGAAGACCCTAAACTTATTCGATAGAGCTTCGCGCTCTCTAAGCTCGGCTTGTAAGATAGTCCATTTCTTGGACGAAGATTTTCACCATTTCAAATCTCGAAAATATCTACTAGTTGTTTACAAAGAAAAAAAAAAAACCCGTTGAATTGCAGCGCCTACAGACCTAAAACAGCCCATCATATGATTAAATCATCGTCTCTTGCCTTCTTGGTGTTAAAGAATAAAAAAGAGAACTAACTACTGATCAGAAGTGACATTCAGAAATACCGTCAAATTATCCCTGAAAGCCAGTTTTAAACTTCCTTGAGGTTTGTGGATAATTTGATCGAACTGCTTCATCTCGGGTAGATATCAAAGAGAAAAATAAAACAAACATATAATTTTTATCATTTCCTAAAAACACAACTATTTTGGGGAGAATAAACCGGCGTTAAAGCTACTGGAAATCTTTGCCTCGATCTCCAAAATTGACTGTAAAGAATCGGAAAAAATATGGAAATGAAAGAACTGTAAAGATCTAAATTTAATTTGGAATAAAA